>NC_050198.1:101128106-101294148 GCF_004126475.2 Phyllostomus discolor
TAGCTTATTAAATTTGGTGGCATATACTCTTCCATAGGATTCTTATATGATCCTTTGTATTTCTGTGGTATGTGTGGTAACTTCTTTTATGTCTGATTTTGTTTGAGTCTTATCTTATTTTTCCTTAGCTAGAGTTTTGTCAATTTTATTAATCTTTTCAAAGAGCCAGCTCTTTGTTGTATTAATTTTTTGTGTAGACTTTTTGTACTCTATTTCATTTAATTCTGCCCTAAGTTTTATTTCTTTTCTTTTGCTGACTTTTAACTGCTTTTGTTCTTTTTCTAGATCTTCAAGATGCAATATTAGGGTGTTTACTTGGGATTTTTCTTTTTTTTTTTGAGATAGGTCTGTAATGATATAAACTTCCCTCTTATTACTGCTTTTGCTACATCCCAAAAGTTTAGATGTGTTGCATTTTCATTTTCACTTTTCTTTAGTTTTTTCAATATGGGTGCCTTTAGTTCTTTTAATATATTTACAATAGTTGATTTAAGCTTTTTGTCTAGTATGTCTATTTTCTGGGATACATTAGGGAAGGTTTCTTTTGATTGTTTTATTTTTTTCTGTGCATGTACCATACTTTCTTGGTTACTTACTTTTCTAATATTTTGTGTTATACACTAGATATTGAAAATAATAATATATAGTTATTCTAGAAATTATATTTTCTTTCCTTTGGCTTTGTTGTTATTACTGGTTGCTGTTGCTGTTTACTATTATTTTTGTTTGATTGTTTAGTGACTTTTCTAAACTAATTCTATAAATTTTAATAAATTATGTGAATTATTTGTTGCATGTGGCCACTGAAGTCTCTGTTTGGTTAGCCTAGTAATCATTTAGTTATTGAACAGAGATTAACTGAAACCAATAGGTCTACCAAATTTTATGAAGGAAATATGTGTTCATGTTGTGGCAATACTTAGCCAGACACTTTTAAATATTCCCTAATTTTCATTTCTTCCTAGTTCAGAGTTTTAAGTTTAACTAGAAGTGAGGGCTTAGAGTTTTCTCAGGTTTTTTTAAAATCATGTGCACAGGTTGGGTTATGCACATTGCCCTATACATATGTGTGACCTTCTAGATGTCTAAGAATATAATGAAGCATTTCGAATCCCCTATTGGACTTACTATGCTATAGCTTTTCTTCTAAATATTTTGTTAGGTTATTATCTGTGCTAATTGATATTTACCACTTCGGAAATTGTTATCCTAAACAATTATTCCCAAGATTTCTGAAAAATGCCCCAACAGAATTATTGTTCACACTGGGAAATCTCTGAGTTCAGTCAAACAAGCCCTGTTCATGGCATTTTCCAGGAAATGTCCAGACAGGTCCAATAATAACAATTCTCTGGGAATGAAACTTTGGAGGCCCTTGAACCTCATTTTGATTTCTCTAGTGACTGCCAGGCTGCCACTGTGTTTCCAGGCTATTGGATTTCACGGCTACTGCAGATCTTGGGAAAAGGTTATGGAAATAGAGCAAGTTAGAACATTAGAAAGCTAGCTGTTCTTTCCAAGATTAAGCAATTTTTCTCTAATAAACATTCCCTGGATTGCTGAAAGAGTTTAGTCAGTTTCCAGAGTAGCAAAAGTTGATTTTGACAATTTTCCCATCATTCTTATTGATTTTACCAAGAAGAGGTCCTTACTCCACCATTTTGAATCTATTGTACTTAGAGTTTATTGAGCTTTTTAAATGTGTTAATTGTTTTTCATCAAGTTTAATATATTTTCACCTATTATTTCTTTAAATATGTTTGGCTCCCTTCTCTTTCTTCTTTGTTTCTGATACTCTTATTATATGTCACATAATAACATACCATAATTTTCCATTCATTTATTCTCTTTTTTCTCTCTATTCCTCAGATTATATAATCTCTATTGATCTATATTATTTTACTTATTCCTTTTTTTTTTTGCTTTCTGATATCTACTTTTGAGCCTCTCTAGTGATTTCTTCTTTTTGTTTATTGTATGTTATCATCAGAAATTTTATTTTAAATATAATTTCAACAGTTTAATGATAATCTTTCAGTTGTTTGAATATACAGGATCTGGCAGAAGTAAGGCCTGCTTGAGTGTGTTTGGTAGGGTAATAATATGGGTGTAATAATTTATAGTTTAAATTTCAGTATTTCACTTTAAATGTCATATAGTGTGCTTGAGTATGATATTGTTATGTTACCAAATTACATGCTTATGATTTTGTAATAAAATATTTTGTAATAAAAAAGGGGCATTTTTACCCTGGTTGGTGTGACTCATTGGAGTGCTGACCTGTGAACCAAAGGGTTGCTGGTTTGATTCCCAGTCAGGGCACATGGTTGGGCTGCAGGTCAGGTCCCCACTTGTGAGCATGTGAGAGGCAACCACACACTGATTTTCCCTCCCCCTCTTTCTTTCTCCATTCCCTCATCTCTAAAAATAAATAAATAAAATCTTCTTAAAAGGGGGGGCATTATTTGTGCCAGTTCCTGTATTTGTAATAGCTACTTTGAAACTTGTGGGTGTAAATTTAACATCTTGACTTCCTCAAAGGTAATTTCTATTGCTTGCTCTTTCTCTTATCTATGTGACACCCTTTCTATTTCTTTGCATGTATCATACCTTTTTTCTTAATGTGGACAATTTAGATAATATGTTACAGCAACTCTGACTGATGAATTGTCTTCTTTGGGTTTTGTTGTTTATTTTTTCCTTAGTGACTTGACTAGGTTAGTTCAATGAAGTCTTTTTCTACTGAAATATGATGTAGAATTTTCCCCTTAGAGGACACAACCTTAAGCATATATATCGTCTTCCTTACCACTAAGATTGCTTTCGATGTTTACTCTAGAATATTTGGAGGATATCTCATCAATCAAGAAGTAGACTGGTAGGGGGCAGTATATTCACTGAGATTTAGAATACATTAAATATATTGTGGAAATATATTGTAGACAATTTTGGATCTTTGTGTTTATTAGAAGAGTACAGATTTTAATTTTTGATGAGATTACAAAGGAGGAATAAAGATAAAAGAGGCATACTAATAGCATGTTTTGAAATTGAGATTTGAAGCCTAAAGGAGGAAAAGAAGACAGCAATCCATTTTTAAAAAGAGCAAGTAAAGATGTATGGTAACCAGTGTTAATAAATCAAAAAGGGCATTTCATAGACTGTGGAGAAAGACAACTAACACTTATTTCCAGTTTAAGGGCCTTTAAATGAACAATTGCATTGAATTACCATAAGTGTCCTAAAATGTAAAAACGTTATATCCATTTTACAGATGAAGTCACTGAAACTCAGGTAGGTAATATAACTCACCCAAGATAATCTGGATAATAAATGACAAAATAAGGATTTTAACTCAGATCTATCTGAACCTAGACCTAATTTCTTGTTTGTGGTGTCTTCACACTGAATAATCATGTCAAATGTCATAGGTCAAAGAATAATGAATATTAAAGAAAGGTTTATTAGAGTGGGTGATTATGATGCATTTGATAACTTTTGTTCAACCAACTGGAGTATAGAAGAGGAAGTAGAAGAAAGATTTTAGGAATTTGATTTGGGACATGAGCACAAAGGTTATTGGCATGAGGAAAATGAGATTATTCAAGCAGTATGTAAGGTTAGCAGTATTTAATCGAAAGAACTTTGGAGCCACACTATCCTGAGTTCAAATATTGTCCTTACTGATGGACTCAAATGTTGGAAAAAAAATTGGTTTCAGGCAATAGCTAATAAGCTTACTAATCAATGAATGTAAAAAGCTATTGTTTCAAGAACTGAAGGTATGACCCACCCTGACTCCAGGAGACCAAAAGCAGTTCAACCTTTGTGCCTCAGGAGGACTGCAAGCCATCAAGATGGTATCTGAGCCATTGTGCTCCAGGGTGAGAAGCCCACCACCCAGAACACAGATGAAAGACCACCACCCAGGACACAGATGAAAGAATGCTGCAGATTTTATCTGATTAACATTTTCCCTGAATTCCAAACCCCTTACCTACACTTTTCTTCTCCTTATAAAAAGGGACAGTTTAAAATGCAATTTAAAAAGGTCTTTTAGGGTACAACCCCCACCCCCCATCTTCTCAGATCTCCAACCATCTGAATAAAGCACTCATAAAGATTCAATCCCTGTCTCTCTTACTGAGTCTGGTAAATGACAGGCAGTGTGAATGCCACCTTTCCTGGTTTTATTACCAGTCATTTAAACTTGAAACAATTAACTGGCTTCATTAAATGTCAGTTTCCTCATAAGTAAAATGTAAATCCTTATCTTGTAGGATCCTTGGGAAGATTATAGATAATGGATATAAAATACTCTCTATACCGTAGGCACTTATTCATTGAAGGGCTCAAGATAAGAGTTATGATATAAGGACTTCAGGTCAAGATGGCAGTGTAGGCATACATGGCTCACCTCTTTATACAACCACATCAAAATTACAACTAAAATATAGAACAACCTTCACTCAGAACTGTCAGAAATTGAGTTGAATGGGAGTCAGCCAGCTATGGAATTAAAAAAACCACATCCACCCAGACTGAGCTGGCAAGCTATTGCCATATCTGAGATTTCATCAACTTGGCTAACACGGTTTGACCCACCTTCGAGATCTCCAGAGACTCTACCCCATCCAATTTATGGGCCCACCCAAGCTACTTTTCCATATGAATGGCTGGTCTTGGCCCATGCTTCACAGCTTCCTAAATCCTATCAAATAAGCAATAGCTGGCCTTAGTGAGCCCCAGGCTGGGCACTAGCAACAGCCATCCTAGATTCACAGCTTGGCTTCACCTGGAAATCTCCAAACCCAGCACAGGTAGCAGGCATCTCAGATTGCTTTATAGCTCAGGCAGGGTGGTCCTGGGCAAAATACAGGTGGGGACTGACCTTGGCCTGTACCACCTGGGAAACCCTAGGGCCAGCACACCCAGTGGATAGCTACAGATACATTGGAGTACCACCACCCTTCCCCTGCACAGCTGATACTCCACAGATGGTGGAGGTTGGTGGTCAGTGGTCACAGCCTATCCTTTCAGCTGACTGGCCTGGGTAAATCCCTCCCATTAATCTACCAACAGCAACCAAGCCTCAACTACAAGAGAAGGGTGTACTCAGCCCTCACAAAGGGCACACCGTGGTAAGGCAGGCTGTGCCATTAGACCCTACAGGACATCTACTACATTAGGCCACATGACCAAGACATGGAGTCAAAACAGTTCTACTTAATACATTAGAAACAAACACAGGGAGGCTGCCAAAATGAGGAGACAAAGAAACATGGCCCAAATGAAAGAACAGAGCAAAACTCCAGAAAATGAGCTAAAGAAAACGAAGGTAAGCAATCCATCAGATGCAGAGTTCAAAACACTGGTTATAAGGATGCTCAAGGAACTTAGTGAGGACTGCAACAGCATAAGATAGATCCAGTCAGAAACTAAGGATACACTGATTGAAATAAAGAACAATTTATAGGGAAACAACGGTACAGTGGATGAAGCTGAGAATCAGATCAATGATTTGGAACATAAGGAAGCAAAACAACCAATAAGAACAAGAAGAAAAAAGTACCCTCCAAAATGAGGAATATGAGCAGCCTCTGGGACAACTTCAAGAAGTCCAATATCCATATAATAGGGGTGCCAGAAGGAGAAGAGAAAGAGCAAGAAATTAGAAGTCTATTTGAAAAAATAATGAAGAAAACTTCTCTAATTTGTTGAAGGAAATAGATAGGTAAGTCCAGGAAGCACAAGATGAATGCAAAGAGGCCCACTCCAAGACACGTCATAATTAAAATGCCAAAGGTTAAATATAAAGAGAGAATCTTAAAAGCAGCAGGAGAAAAACAATTAGTTACCTACAGGGGAGTCCCCATAAGACCATCAGCTGATTTCTCTAAAGAAACTTTGTAGGCTATAAGGGATTGGCAAGAAGTATTCAAAGTCACGAAAAGCAGGGCCCTACAGCTGAGATTGCTCTATCCAGAAGAGTTATCATTTAGAATGGAAAAGCAGATAAAGAGCTTCCCAGACAAGAAAAAAACGAAAGGAATTAATCATCACCAAACTATTATTGTATGAAATATTAGTGGGACTCATTTAAGAAAAAGAAGATAAAAAGTATGGACAATAAAATGGCAAAATACATGTCTGTTAACAAATGAATCTAAAAAAAACAAACAAACTAAGAAAACAAGAACAGAGACAGAATCATAGATACAGAGAGCATTTTGATGGTTGCTAGATGGGAGGGGGTTGTGGGAGAGTGGGTGAAGAGGTGAGGGGATTAAGAAGCAGAAATAGGTAGTTACAGAACAGCCATGAAAATGGAGTCCAGTATAGGAAATGGAGTAGTCAAAGAACTTATACCTATGACCCATGGACATGAACGATGGTGGGGGCATTGCCTGAGGGAGTGGAGGGCTGAGTGGAGGGGGGCAAAAAGGGAAAACAAGGGCAACTGTAATAGCATAATCAATAAAATATAATTTAAAAAACAAAAAAGAGTTATGTTGTAAAAGAAGCTGCTGTTGTAAGAGAACATAATCTGAAGGATTTGACCCAGTACATTTATTATTATTATTATTATTATTATTATTATTACATTATTATTCCCAACCACGGTACAACACTTTTTTAAAGATCTCATACATCTTTCAAAGTCTAGTGAAAACTTTGAATCCTCTCCTAGAAATTTTCATATACACACAAGCTTACATGGAGTATTTCAGTGGTTTCACTGGTCCCATGAGGGTTAATAATAACTTACTAATGTTGAATGTTTAGTATATATAAGGTATTACTATAATTGTTTCATATACATTAACTTGTGCTCATTCTAAGATGAATATTAAAGTCAATGAGGTTAAGAAATTTGCCTAAGTTCACATAGGTAACAAGTAGAAGGGCTAAGATTCAAATCCAGACCACTCTACTATGTTGCTTTATATATGCATATATTGACTATACCATATATAAAGTGATATGCTTTGCAGCACATTTCCAAAAGCAAAAATTATAAACTACCTAAATATTCACCAATATAAGGGAATTAAATAAATTGTTAGACATTAGTTTAAAACTGTAAAAAATAATTGGTGCCTCCTTATTTTTACAGATAGGCAATTGCATATAAGATATTATACTGTGAAAAATCAAAGTCCATATCAATTTGTATTACTTGCTACTTTCTTGTATTAAAAATAAGAGATAAAAGATAGATATGAATGTGCTTCTCTGTGCATAGAGTATTTATCAAAGCATAGATAAGAACTTATGTACAGTGTTTGCCTTTGAAGGAGAGAAACTGGGTAACTCTGATCTCAGTCTGCATTGTATTCTGTTAAGTGTGTACACCCCTAATCTCTCAAATCTGATTTTTAATTCCTTAAAAGCAATGACTTATCTTATTCATTATAAAATCTACCTAAGCACAGCTTAACACAGGGTCTTGCAATTAATAAATGCTCAATTAATATTAGCTAAGAATAAACTGATCTAGACTGAAATATAGGGAAAGTAATCACAAGGAAGAAAGCAAAGAGAACACCAATGGAATATTTGAAGGCAGACAAAAGGGCCCTACAGAGAACATATCTATTTTACATTAATTTTAGAATAATGAAATATAGTATACAGTATATGGTTATTTTCAGCATGAGAGATTATGTAGCTCTGTCTGTAGTATTTGGTAACAATATATTTCCTGAACTTTTTAACAATGCCTATATGGTTACCTATGTAACATAATTACCTACCCACAGTTATATAGATCCCTGGGTGTCTTGAGACACTTTTAGTGGACCCCCAAGACCAAAGAAAGTTTTACAAAAAAAATTGAAGACATTATTTGCCTTTGCACTGAATTGACATTTGCACAGGTGGTACAAAAAATTTGTATTGCATCAAATCAAGGGAGTTTTATCAAACCATATACTATTCTTAACTGTCATATATTCTTAGGTAAAGAAAATAAGTTTCACTTAAGGATGTCCTTGGTGAAATCATAAAAAATTATTAATTTTCTTAAATCTTGATCCTTGAGTATACATCTTTTTAATATTCTGTGTGAAAAAATGGGTGGTATACAGAATGTACTTCTGCTGCACATGAAAGTATAATGGTTGTCTAAAAAAAGAGCCAGTGTAAAACCATTTAAGATTTGTTTTTAACTAGATATACAAGACAGTTTTTTCATTGAACACCATTTTTACATGAAAGGCTAAAAGAAAGTTATGGTCATTCGTAGAAGATGTGTTAGGACAGAAAATAAGTTATAATAAATCTAAGAACATTGAAAGCATCTCAAGCATCTTCTCTGATCACAGTGGTATGAAACAAGAAATCAGTCACAAGAAAAAAAAAAAAACTGAAGCAGCAGCCTGAGGGGAAATAATAGCCCTGACCCAAGGGAAGGACTATTCCCTGGCACTACGGAGCTTAAGCCTGACTGCTAACTGCAGAGTGACTAGATTAACAAACAAAGGAGTCAACCACAGACAGTAGATCCCTGGAAGTCTTGAGCAGGCTGCCAAATGCCAGATGGGGTCACCATCTGACACCACCAGAGATGGATCCAGAAAGAAAAAAACAGTAGTAAATACTAGAGGCTACTGAGACAAAATCCACTGGGGTTTCCTCCACGATTTGTGATATTTTCTTTCCTGCATAGCTTTTTAACATTCATTTCTTGTCCATCAAATTTGTGCGTATTAAGTCACAAGATTTTATACTATAGTTTATTTCAATTCGCATATTTTGCCTCTCCCTTCTCTTACCCCATTTTACCTTCTTCTTTCCTGTCATTATTTTCATTTTAAATTTTGTTTTCTTTCTTGCTACAACTTATTTCCATTCTGCTCTCTTACTATTTCTCCCCCATCCATCCTCACAAAACCAATTTTCTTGTCAATGGTCATCTCACATCCTTTTCTCCTGCTCTTAAAATACATTCTCATCCCACCTGCTTGTTGGTTGTGGATAAGGTAGTTGTTGCATTTTTTCTAATTTTATTTCTAGATCTTCACTAATTTTGTATTTCAAATCTCAAATTTTACCAGTCCTCTCTCCTACAATTTTTTTGGCCTCAAATTTTTAATTTTTCCCTGTTTTTGCCCATTTTTTAATTTTCTTATTCTTTTTCATCCTGCCTTCTTATTTTTCTTTATTCTCCTATTTTTCTTTTTCTTTTTGTTTCAAGTTTTATTTTTTTCTTGTCTTAGCCTGGTTTTTATTCCTCACTCTTAGTGTTACCACTTGATCATTTCAAAATCACTTCCCATTCCTCTAGACATTTCTTAAGCCTTTCTTTCTTTTTTCACTCTTATTTCCATCCTATCTATATTAATTTTAGCTCATTTGTTGTTGATAGTGCTGTGGTGGATCTTTCTCTCCAATTTGGCTCCTATATTTTTATTATTTATTTACTCTTTTCCTTCATTTTTCTTTCTCTCTCTCTCATTTTATTTTCTTTTTTAAAAAGATTTTATTTATTTATTTTTAGAGAGGGAAGGGAGGGAGATAGAGAGGGACAGAAACATCAATGTATGGTTGCTGGGGGTCATGGCCTGCATCCCAGGCATGTACCCTGACTGGGAATTGAACCTGCGACACTTTGGTTCACAGGTTCACAGCCTGCGCTCAATCCACTGAACTACACCAGCCAGGGCTACTTTATTTTCTTTTAATTGCTGTTTAAACCTAATAATATGTTCTTCCCTTCTCTTGCTCCATTCTGCCTTCTTCAATCCCTTTTTTATTCATGATGTAAATTTTACTTTCTCTCTTCACATTGCTCCAAATCCCAACACTTATTATTGTTTGTCCCTCTAACCTCAACATCATTTTTCTATCAGTAGGTCATCTCATATTCCCTTTCCTTTCTTATAATAGTCTTAATCTCTTTAAACCCGTATTAATACTGGTTCATTTGCTGTTGATAGTGGGATTGCAGGTGGGAGTTATTTTTTGCATGGGATGTTTGTTTCCTGGGCTGTGTAGTTTTGTTCCACCAGCACCTGTGCAAAAGCATACAAGACATGGTGGGTGGAGTAACCCTCAGTGAACCAGATGGAGGGAAGGACCAACCAAAGAATAACCCAACAACAATTAAAATCCAGTTATATCCAGGGAGCCAACATAAATGACACAAAGGGCATCCCAAGATCATCAAAGTTAGGAGATAAAGGAGACTGTACCACTGAATCTCACAGGTGTCATACCATGGAAGTTCACACCACAAACTCAGGGAGTCAAAACAGATCAATTTAAGAAGCATAAGAGAACAAGAAGAGTCTCACAAATAATGGGAAGACAAAGAAACAACACCCAACTGAAAGGAACAATTACAAAGGGAAAAATGGCATAGAATAAGTACCTATCAATAATAACCTTAAATGTAAATGGATTAAATATTCCAATCAAAAGTCACAGGGTAGCTGAATGGATAAGAAAACATGACTATCATATATAATGCTTACAAGAGACCCACCTCAGAACAAAAGACCTATATAGACTGAAAGTGAAAGGTTGGAAAAAATATTCCAAGCAAATGGACAGGAAAAACCAAAAAGTTAGGATAGTAATACTTATATTAGACAAAATAAATTCAAAACAAAGGCCATAAAAAGAAACACAGATGGACACTTCATAATTCTCAAAGGAAGAATCCATCAGGAAGACATAAATATTTTAAACATACATGCACCCAACATAGGAGCACCCAAATATATAAGGAAAATCTTGGAGAACTTCAAGAAAGAGATAGACAGCAACACAATTATACCAAGATTTTAATACCCCACTCTTAACAATGGATAGATCTTCCAAGCAAAGAATCAACAAGAATATTGTGGGACTGAATGACACATTAGATTAAATAGACTTAACTGATATATATATAGAGAACCTTTCATCCCAAAGAAGCAAAATATACATTCTTTTCAAGTGTGCATATAACATTTTCAAAAACAGACCATATGATAGGACACAAAACCAGCCTAAACAAATTCAAGAAAATTGAAATCACATCAAGCATTTTCTTGGACCACGAGGGCTTGAAACTAGAAACCAACCACAAGGAAAAAACTGAAGAACATTCAAACTCATGGAAATGTAATAGGATGCTATTAAACAACGTATGGGTTAACAATGAGATCAAGGAAGAAATAAAGTTTCCTTTTTTATCAATCAATAATTACTTTATTATTATTTTTAAATTATTGTTCAAGTGCAGTTTTCTGTCTTTTACTCCCGTCCCAGCCCATCCCCAGACCTCCCCACCTCCCTCCCATATCTACCCTCCCTAGTTTTTGTCCATGTGTCTTTTATACTTGTTCCTGTAAACCCTTCCCCCTTTCCCCTGAAATTCCCTCCCCTCTCCCCTCTGGTTACTGTCAGCCTGTTCTCTATTTCAGTGTCTTTGGTTATATTTTGCTTGTTTGTTTGTTTTGTTGTGTAGGTTCCTGTTAAAGGTGAGATCATATGGTATTTGTCTTTCACCACCTGGCTTATTTCACTTAGCATAATGATCTCTTGTTCCATCCATGCTGTTGCAAAGGGTAAGAGCTCCTTCTTTGTTTCTTCTGCATAGAATTCCATTGTGTAAATGTACCATAGGTGTTTGATCCATTCATTTACTGATGAGCACCTAGGTTGCTTCCATCAAAATAAAAAGCTTCTGCATAGCTAAAGAAAACACTATTAAAATAAAAATAGAACCAACTGTATGGGAATACGTATTTGCCAATGAACCTCAGATAAGTGTTTAATCTCCAAAATATATAAAGAACTTACATGACTCCATTCTAAGAAGACAACAACCCAATTAAAAAATGGGCAAAGGAGTTGAACAGACACTTCTCCAAGGAGGATATAAAAAAGTTTCTTGAAACAAATGAAAATGAACACATAAGAGTCCAAAACCTATGGGGTACCATGAAGGCAGTCCTGAGAGGAAAGTTCAAGGCAATACAGACCTACTTAAACAAGATAGAAACATTTCAAATAAACAACTTAACCCTACATCTACAAGAACTGGGAGAACCACAAAGCCCAGAGCAACTAGAAGAAAGGAAATAACCAAGATAACAGCAGAATTAAACAACGTACAGACTAAAAGAACAATTCAAAGGATCAATAAATCCAGGAGCTGGTTCTTTGAAAAGATAAACAAAATTCTGGAGCCTTTAACCAGACTCATCAAGAAAAAGAGAGGGAGGATCCAAATAAATAAAATCAGAAATGAAAGAGGAGAAATTACAACAGATACCACAGAAATACAAAGGATTATAAGAAATTACTATCAACAACTATATGCCATGAAATTTGACAACCTCGGTGAAATGGAAAAAATTTCAGAAACATATAATCCTCTAAAACTGAGTCGAGAATAAGTTGAAAGCCTGAATGGATTAATGACAAGTAGTGAAATTAAAGCAGTAATCAAAAACTACTGGCACACAAAGCTCTGGGTTGGACAGCTTCACAGGTGAATTTTACCAAACATTGAGGGAAGAGCTAACCCCCATCCTTCTCAGACTATTCCAAAAAGTCCAAGAAGAGGGAAGACTCCCAAATACTTTTTATGAGGCCAGCATCACCCCAATTCCAAAGCCAGATAAAAACACAAGAAAGAAAGAAATCCACAGGCCAATATTGCTAATGAAGATAAACACTAAAATCCTCAACAAAGTATTGGCAAACTGGATCTAGCAATACATTAAAAAGATCGTACACCATGATTAAGTGGGATTCCTCACAGGGATGCAAGGGTGGTACAATATATGCAAACCAATAAACATAATACATCACATAAACAAAAGTAAAGACAAAAATCACATGATCATATCAATAGATGTGGAAAAAGCATTTGATAAGGTACAGCACTCATTTATAATAAAAACACTCAGCAAAGTCAGAGTAGAGGAAGCATACTTCAGCATAATAAAGACCATATATGAGAAACCTACATCCAACATCATACTCAACAGTCAAAAACTAAAAGCTTTCCTATTAAGATCAGGAACAAGGCAGGGATGTCTGCTTTTACCACTTCTATTCAACACAGTACTGGAAGTTCTAGCCATAGCAATCAGACAAGAAAAAGAAATAGAAGGCATCCTAATTGGAAAGGAGGAAGTAAAACTGTCATTGTTTGTAGATGATATGATAGGGTACATAGAATATCTTATAGAAACCAGTAAAAAACTACTTGAGCTAATAAGTGAATTTGGTAAAGCAGCAGTATACAACATCAATATTCAGACATTGAAGGCATTTTTGTACAGCAACAATGAAATACCAGAAACAGATATCAGGAAAAAAAAATCCCATTTGCTAATAGCAACAAGGAAAAAAAATTTCTAGGAATAAACCTAACCAAGGAGGTAAAAGACCTGTACTCAGAAAACTATACAACACTGAAGAAGGAAATTAAAGAAGACACAAATAAATGGAAGCATGTACCATGCTCATGGTTTGGAAGAATTAACATCATCAAAATGTCCATGCTACCCAAAGCAATTGATGGATTCAATGCAATTCTTATTAAAATACCAATGACATATTTTGAGGATATAGAACAAACATTTCAAAAATTTATATGGAACCATAAATGACCCTAAATAGCTGCAGCAATTTTGAGAAAGAAGAACAAAGTATGAAGGATCACAATACCTGACATGAAATTATATTACTAGGCCATTGTATTCAGAACAATTTAGTACCAGCATAAGAACAAACACATAGATGAATGGAACACAACAGAGAGCCCAGAAATAAACCCAAGTCTCTATGGTCAATTAATATTCAAAAAATGGGGCAGAAGGCATAAAATGACGTAAAAATTGCCTCTTCAATAAATCATATTGGGAGATCTGGTCACACACATGCAAAAAAATGAAATTTGACCACCAACTTACACCATACACAAAAATAAACCCAAGATGGACAAAAGACTTAAATGTAAGTCATAGCACCATAAAAGCCCTAGAGGAGAACATAGGCAGGAAATTTCAGATGTCTCATGCAGCAATATTTTCACTAATATGTCTCTTAGGGCAAGGGACATAATGGAAAGAATAAACAAATTGGATTACATTAAATTAAAGAGCTTATGCATGGCTGAGAAAAATATTAACAAAATGAAAAGGGAACCAACCACATGGGGAAACAAATTTGCCAACGATACCTTGGAAAGGGTTTGATATCCAAAATACATGAAGAACTCACACAACTCAATGCCAGGAAGACAAATAATCCAATTATAAAATGGGCAAAGATCTTAAACAGACACTTCTTCAAGGAGGACATACAGAGGGCTCAGAGACATGCGAAAGGATGCTCAGAATTACTAGCCATCAGAGAGATGCAAATTAAAGCCATAATGAGAAACCACTTCACACCAGTTCAGAATGGCCATCATAACCAAATCAGCAAACAGTAAATGCTAGCAAGGTTGTGAAGAAAAGGAAACCCTAGTATGTTGTTGGTGGAACTCAGACTGGTGCAACCACTGTGGAAAACAGTATAGAATTTCCTAAAAAAAAACCTAAAAATGAAACTGCCCATTTATCTGGCAATTCGACTGCTGGGATTATACCCTAAGAATCCAGAAACACTAATTCAAAGGAACCCATGCACTCCAATGTTCATAGCAGCACAATTTACAATATCTGAGTCCTGGAAGCAACCTAAGTGTCCATAAGTAAATGAATGGATTAAAAAAAAAAGTGGTACATTTACATGATGGAATACTACACAGCAGAAAGAAAAAAGGAGCTCCTACCCTTCTCAACAGCATGGATGGAACTGGAGAGCATGATGCTAAGTGAAATAAGCCAGGTAGTGAAAGACAAATACCATATCATCTCATTTTTAAGTGGAATCTAATCAACAAAACAAACAAGTGAGCAAAATATAGCCAGAGACATTGAAATAAAGAAAAAACTGACAGTAACCAGAGGGGAGGGGGAGGGAATAATGGGGGAGAGAAGGAAAAGGTTGGTTAAGGAACTTGTATAATGGATTTATGGACAAAGCCAAAGTGGGTAGGATTGAGTGTGGGAGGTGGGAGTCAGTGGGGTGGAGGAGAGTGGTGAGGGGGTGGAAATGGAGACAACTGTATTTGAACAACAATTAAAAAAAAACAACTGACAAATATTTGTCGCCAATGTTAAAATTTGTGTTTTCAAGTTAAAATCAGATCTTTGGACAACTTGCATACATCATCATGTGCTCCACAACTTCCTGTTTATTACACACTTCTCTACTGAAACCAGTGGTCACAATAACAAATGTCATGTATTTTTTACAAGATTATTACCAGCCCTAAAGGTAGCAATTTTATTTGTGGAAAAAAACCTCTTCCCCAAAGAGGTTTTCTGTTTGCCTTTATTTATGACTTTGCCTAAGCTTTTTAAAAAAATATCTTCACGAAGGGGAACAGCTTGGGTAACCCAAATTATGTTAATGCATTAGATCTGGCCACTTGAGATTCATTTGGATTCACTAGAAACAATGAACATAGAAGCCAATGCAAGGTAACATTATAGAATGTTGTCTTTAACATCTCTGACAGCAATTTGTCATAACTGAGATCCTAAGCAAAACTGGAAAAAGACAATATTTAGCACGTGTACTTCACTTCTCTAACAGATCCATTTTTCCCCTTCAGATATTACCATTTTCTATCCTGTGCTATTTCTTTATTAACCTTTTGCGACCAAAGATGTAATTAATACCAGTACAACACACATATACACCTCATAGTGTACTTGCATTTTCAGAGGAGAATCTTTGAAGATTGATTTGTGGAGGGGGCTAGGGGATATTTTAAGGAGAATGAAATAATGCTGGCCTGAAGCTGGAGTTGATTGTGTTGTTTTGGTCAGGGGTAGCTGCTGCCTTCACCTCTCCCCCCAACTCCAATGGCACCTGCAGTCCTCCTCAAAGTCTTTCTATGAGTGATAATGAACATTAATACAATGATTTTATTGCCACAAGTATTTTTAACTAGAACTCTATTGAAGGTAATTCATGTGCAGTAAAGCTTATGTCAAAATTATGGTACAGGCTTCAGCAAGATTCTGAAATACCTTTCTATATATTTACAAGCAAATCATGCTTGGTATGAGTGTAATATTGAGCTTTTAACACTTAGAAATTTTAATACTTATGGTATAATATTGCAGAGTGTTTGATTAGCATGAAAATTTTATTCCATAGCCATACCAGCCAAGAGTTTACATTATACACTTACTGTAAGAAACACAATATGTTCTTCCTGGATTTTGTTTATGGTTTATAAACATTCTTCTTGAAAGTATGTGTTTGAAAAATTTTTTCAGCATGTGAATGTTTTGACATGTTATAAAACATGTTTGTTTTTCTCCCATTTTAATATATTTATTTAAAAAATTTCAATTAGTTTACTTTCAGTATTATTATTATTTTTGTTTTATTGATGTTCTATGATAGTTTTCCCTATTTTCTCCCATTGTTCTCTACAGCCTTGCCCACCTCCCCACTCCTACAGTCAATCCCTACCCTATTGTCCATGTCTATGGATCCTTTGTACATGTTCACCTTCTTTCCTCACTTATCCCTTTCCTCCCTCTCCTCTGGTCACTGTTTGTTTCCCTGTCTCTAGTTATATTTTGCTCACTTGTTTGTTTTGTTGATTAGGTTCCACATATAGGTGAGATGATATGGTATTTGTCTTTCACTGCCTGGCTTGTTCCACTTACCCTAATGCTTTCCAGTCCCATCCATACTGTTGTAAATGGTAAGTTTCCTTCTTTCTTTCTGATGCATAGTATTCCATTGTGTGAATATACCACAGTTTCTTTGATCCACTCATTTACTGCTGGGCACTTAGGCTGTTTCCAGCACTTGGCTGTTGTAAATAATTTTGCTATGAACATTGGGGTACATAGGTTCTTATGTGACGCATTTTTGATTCTGTATAGTGAATTGTAACAACAGTTAAATAACTCAATTAATGAATATTTTCCAAAAGACTAGTACATATTGTTACAAATAATGCATTGCTAAAAGATCCATTCAAAGTACAAGCTAAATCAATGAATTTTAATGAAATGGAATATGAAAAGTTCTTTGATATGCTTTCATAATCCACATTGTTGTTATCCTTTAAAAGGCTACTACTTGTCTAGTTATAGTGTTGAATGAAAGAAAAATATGAACACATATAAAAAGCTTATTAAAATGTTCTTCCTTTTTATATTTATATAACCATCCAAGGCCAGATATTTTTTTCTCCAACATTAAACTAAAATGATATATGAATACAGATTGAATATAAAAACAGATATGAGAATACAAATATCTTCTATCAAGCAGGACATTTAAGAGGCATGCAGAAATGTTTAACAATGTCATTCTTCTTAGTATATTTGTAAGTTAATTACATATGTTATTTATATTAATATATAATGGGTTCATTATTATTTTAAATGGATTAATATATTAACATTCTTAAACATCAGTTTTAATGTCTAATGTGGTAAATATTCATGGATACAACCCATATAAGTGGGAGCTCTCAGGATCTTAAATGACTTTTAAGTGTGTACAGGGGTCTGAGACCAAAAAAGCTTGATAATTGCTAATTTGAGAAATTTGATTAATAGCTAATTTGTCGAATGTTGGTTTGAAGAAGCTTTTGCTCCTTGTCATTGCCTGAATGTTCAGACACTGGGAATTTATTTGGTTGTGTTTGCTGTGCTCAGTTCCTAAATCCATCCTATCTTAGTATTAAGAATTCACCTAGATCACATTCTTTTGTGACAAAAGAAACCCAGAAGGCCTGGGAAAGCACCATATCCCTTGGAGAGAAAGTTGAACAAAAAGGCCACAATGAAAGACAGGGCACAGTTATATAGTCTTCTATCACACCATTTTCCCAACAATTAGTTTTAGTGACATGTATGAAGTTAGAAAATATCATAGCAAAGAGCCCAGAATTAGAAACTGAGACAAAATATAACTTTTCCTCATCCTTTGTCTTCTTGCTCACTGTTCATAGCTTTGACTATATAGAAACTGTTGCCATGTAAATAAGATTCTTCTATGGAGTCACAGAAAAAGCATTTTGGGGACCCATCCATAGGATGCTGAGAGCGATAGTGGCAAGATTTATTGGAGCAAAAACAAAGGACTGCTCCCAGGTGCCTGATATGTCTTGGACAACCAGGTAGCTCAGCTTCATCTTGTTGCAGAAGAAGTCCAGCCTCTGGGACCGTAGGCCCACACCCATGCCCATGTCCATGCCCATTAGGCCCAGGAAGGCCAGGACCCAGAGATGCAGAACTTCTATGTGTCTCATTTCTCTGTCTTCATTTCTGCCATCAAGGATTGTTGGCTGCCAGGTACACAAGGCTGCTACAAAAAGAGAGAGTACAAAAAAATGGGCTCCAGACCTTTGTTAAGCTTTGATTATATCTCCTTGGGTTTGGGAAAGGGTAGGCTTTCCTTCAAAGTAACCAGTCATCTTCCTAATTCTCTGGGGTTTGTGCTGCTGCTTCTCCCTAGCCAAAGCATTTCCTGGATCTTCCAGGGTTCTGTGCCCTTATCCTTATCTGTTCCACCCCCCCGCCCCCCCCCCCCCCCCGATTTTCCCAGGCTAGACTCCTCCCCTTCATGGCCACCATTTTGGCTCTTACTGTGCATGCCTTAGCAGAAGGATCTTCTTTTGTACCATTTTGGCTTTTATTGCACATGCACCCTGAGAAGGAATTTCCCCCTTACTCTTTTGCCCTCCCTCCAGTAATCCTTGTGAAGGAGCTGGTTGGGCCCTGGGAAGATTGGAAAACCAGTCCTTCCTACCTAATGAGGGGAGGAGAAGAGAGGGATGTTAATCCCTTTGGCACAGTGATGTGGTTATCCCTTAGAGTATGTAGAAGCGCTGTCCCTTCCTAGTTAATCAGGCTTAATGTTTCATTCCATTTGCTATGTTTGTTAATAACTAACTACTTATTGCAACAAAACCAAATAAATCATCAAGAATTGGGGAGAGTCCATGATTTATGTTAATTCACAACATTTATACACATGCAACTCATTGTTTAGCTGAAGGAAACCTCTTCGTATGGAAATTCTCTGAAATGCATTTCTTTAGAAATTCACATCCTGTAAGAAGAAACCATTTCCCTTTTTAAGACTGTAGGTTCCTCACAGGGAGTCTTAAGAAGTTGCCCTGTATTGATACCCATCTTTAAAACAAACCTCTGGGGTTCACTAAAATGAACCCTTCTTCCAGCTACAATGTATTTTTTCACTGAAGGAAGATACTTCAGTGTATGATTCAAAAAAGTTTTAATATGTAAAAATTAAACTCCTTAAAGAGTCATTTATTCCTACTTGTGAAGATCCATTTCCTCTTTCATTCTACTTATTGCAGTTTTGAGTGCTCTTTTGAGAAAAATAATTCTTTTGAAATTATCTTTCATCTTTATTCTTATCATCAGAACTTTGATCTAGCTCTTTCATCTTAAATTTAAATTACTGGTGTATTCTCCAGTAGGGCCCTCCATCTCCTGTATTGTCCCTTCTCCAATTCATTCTGTGTACCTTTGTCTCAGCAATTTTTCAGGGAGTAGCAGAAAAAAAGATTGGGCTCTAGAGACACACAGACTTTTTCTGAATCTTGCCTCTCCCACTTACTTATATGACCTTAGGGAAGTTAATTAACCTCTCTGTGCTTTGATTCACTCATGGATAACATAGGAAATAATATTAGCTCCTACTCCATAGATTGTTATGAGGATTAAATGAGATGATGTGTGCAAATTGCCTAGAATTATGCCCATTACATAGAGAATACTAAGTAAACAAGAGACTCTATCTCCTTTCCTCAGCTATGTTTAAAACCTTTCAAAGACTTACCATATCCTACGGCTTCTATATTCTAAGATTTTCTTTGTATGATTCTGCCTTCCAAGCTTTTTTCTTTTTCCCTAACATGCCCTATGCTTTAGTCAAAAGTTTGTCCTCACTATCACACTAAGAATATATGTTTATTCTTCATTCATTTCTTTGGAAAAATTCTTTCTTTTTTCTGAAAAGCCTTGCCTTCTCTCCTCTCTTTAAATTAGTATATGCCAAATTTCAGATAGTCAAATGGCCCTCCATATTTTTTGCTATCTGCTTATTTTCTATACATTTATTTGTATGTATTTGTTAATTAACACATTTTAAAGTTTAGCTACCTACTGTAGCCTAATCCTAAGTAATATTTTCCATGAAATAAAAAGTTTTGAAGTGCTAATTATACTATGTTTTAAAGCCTTAAAACAAAAATATAACTTGAAAAAATTTTAAAGTTATTTTTTGTACTACCAAAAATAACATTGCATGCTTCCAGTGGGACATGTTCTGCCTATTGGGAACCCTGCTTAAACTAAACTTATCTATTGAGCAAGGACCACCCAACTGTCTCCAAAATGTCCAGCCCCTAATGAACTCACCTTCTTAACTTTCACACAACTTAATAATAAGTCATATACTATGCTTGTTTTCTAATTATTTTATGAGTGATCTACTTGTCACTTAAAGTGGACTCTGGAAGGATAGGGGACATATTTTATGTTTCTGAATCCACCCTTCCTACTGAGCATCCAAAAAAATTGCTCATTGTTGTAGCTCCTTAGGTATGTTGAATGATTAATTCCAAACAAAGTGCAGGAATACTCTGTGGATATAAATTGAGATTTGGAAAACTCCTGAAGACAGTTTATCTAAAGCAATTAATATTCACTACTTCTAATGCAAAAGGAATTGAGGTCACAGTTCTTTCTTTCTTTCTTTTTTCCAACTTTTTTCCACTATTGTTCCAGAAAAGATTGAAGGTGGTGGTTTGTAAGAATTCATACTATAACAAGGTAATACAAGTAAATAGTAAAGTGGAAAATAATACAGAAAAAGTGGCCAAGAACATAAAAATAGGGCCATGAAATAGAATAATAAAAAGCACATCATATTCTCATGATCCATACATGTCACAAATGACAGTGTGTCATCTTTACTTATGTCCGAGAAGTACTCCATTGTATATATGTACCAAATACTAAGCAAAATAAGTCAGGCAGAAAAAGTTAAGAACCATACAATTTCACTTGTAGGAGGGATATAAAGCTAAAAACAACAAACAAAAAACAAGAAAAATAAACAAGAACTCATAGACACACACAACAGTGTGGTGATTATAAGAGGAAAGAGGGAATGTAGAGTGGGGGATGTAGAAGATGGTAAAGGTATAAATGGTGATGGAAGGAGACTTGACTTTGGGTGGTGAACACACAATGCCATATGCAGAGGATATATTATAGAATTATACACCTGACACCTATGTAATTTTATTAACCAATGGTCACCTCAATAATTTTAATTAAAAAAAATAAAAGCACACCATAGAAAGATCTCCAAACTTGGTGCCAATATAATAAATTAGTTCCAGATTTTTTAGCAGATCATGTAAAAAGAGACATGTGATATAATTCAGTGTTCATAAGAACCAAATTAAGCAAATGACTTAGGAAAAATCTAGTTCTTTTTAATACTAAAATCAGGTGGTACTTGAGTCCTCCAAAAAAAAGCAGTATATTTTATTTATTTTTTTAAAGGCAGTGTATTTTAATGAGTAATGTCCTCAAGAGTAGGTATCATGCCTTATCTACTGTTACTGTTAGACAAGATCCAAAAGCCTTTAAAGCACCAATTTATAAACTTGCCCCAGCCTATATAATATATAATGCAACAATTAAATTAAACTTTGAGAGAATACAGAGAGAAGTAAAGAGTTCAGAACTATGGTCAAAATGGAAAAACTGTACTATTTTTTTAGATGTATGACTGGATATTTATTACTTGGTTTGAGGTGATAATGATTCCTAGATTATCAGTCATACTCATTAGTAGACTCTCTTCTAAAAGTCAATTGAAGATGATGATTAAATTACCAGCCTTTTTTTTTTTTGTTTGGCCACAGCTTTGCTAGTTTTAATTAACATTCAAAACTTAACCTGATTTGAAACTTCCTTTACCTAAATTGGTTCACTGACCTCTGAGCTACTTTTGCTTCCCCTTTTTTTTTTTTTTTTTGGCCAATGAAAGGATAGGATGGTTGCGTGCAAGAGAGAAATGAGGTAAGCAAGCAGGCTTTTTTCTTAGCAATATTAAAGTGTCTGTGAAATGAAGGTAGGAGGTAATGACAATAGCTGATTCTCAGGAAAGCGTTCCTTTTCTCTTTCTCTCCCAGGGTTTGGCTTTAAAGCTCAACAGGTCTGGAATTTTCTTTGTCCAGAGTAGGATCATACCCTAGGAAAACTGGCTCATGCTACCCAAACTCACAAGGGATGGATTTGTACCAAAAAGCCGATTTAATAATTTATAGTAAGGAACAGAACTGCCAAATGGACTAAAATGTGTGTTGGCCTGTCAGTATATTCTCCCTTAAGTAGGGATGCCAAGACAAAATATTAAATTAACAACAGATTGGAACAGATAAATATATGAAATCAGAGCTAAGAAGGGGATTGCAAGGTCAAGCATGTTTTATTTGTATACCCTCTCCGTTTACCAGTGCTCACAAGGTCATGGCCTTCTCATCAATCAGTTCGATCTCTTAGTCTCTAGGGCTGAAAGATTTTCTTTTCCCCCTCTTAATGCCCTTGAAACTTGTAGTAGACATTTCTAAGTATTGGGTATGGCTCAGTCTAATTCTTGAATGGTGCTGGGTTTTTAAAAAGATTTTATTTATTTATTTTTATAGAGAGGGGAAGTGAGGCAGAAAGAGGGAGAGAAACATTGATCTGTGAGAGAAACTTCAACTGGTTGCCTCTCAAATGTCCCCAACTGGGAACCTGGCTGGTAAACCAGGCATGTGCCCTGACTGGGAATCAAACCAGCAGTCTTTCAGCTTGCAAGACATTGCCCGACCCACTGAGCCACACCAGTCAGGGCAGGGTGTAGTTTTATAAGGAGGGCTTGTTGCAGGTTTAGGTTGCCCTATTACAAAAAAATGTTGTCATCCATTTCCTTCTTTATTTAGTCTTATCAATAAATCCAAATGCTCCTGTTTGACCTAACACAAAATATTTAAAGTACTTTTTTCCCCTCTCTTTTGTTATGGCAATTACCCAGAAGGCTCTTTGCAGTCCCGGGCTGTGGTTTCTGTGTGTGGTTCCCTTACATACCCCTAGAGGTTCACGCTGCTTTTTGAGCCTTGTTTCTCAGAACTATACTCAGACTTGGCTGACACTATAGTCCCTAAGAGTATGATCTTTCCTTATTTGCATAGTTATAAAATCCCCTTAGACATTATACATAAAGACGAATGTCTTGGTAATCTGTAGGGAGACTCTCTAATCAACATTGTTCATTTATTTATTTGCATATTATTTGAACATTTATTTTTTCTTTCATCCCTTCACTTATTCAACAAACATTGATGAAAGTGCCTTGTGCTACACTTGTTGGGAAATAAAGGTAAGTCAGGCATGATCTTTGCCCTCAAGAAGTTTGCAGTATACTAAGGGGGTAGGAAATATATAAAAATAACTAAAATGCACATTAAATTATAAATCTTGAGATAAGCTGAGAGAAATGTACTCTGGATGGAGGGAACAGCTTAAACAAATGTAGTCATACTCTTACCAGGCAGGGGCCTGGCCATGAATGGGTCTTCCCAGGGCCAGCTGTAGTGTGTGGGTTCTTGATTTCGTGTAGGAAAGATTTCACAACATGAGTCTAGATGACTATGAGGGTGTGTTTCTCAAATCTGGGGACAGTGACACAAGGAAGGGCTTACATAGAAGAAGCAACAGAAGTCCTAGGCTGGGCTGCCTTCACTCTCTGGGAAGTCAGAGAAAAGGGGGCTCTGGGGACAGGTTCAGAGGATTAGCCTGGGACTAACTGCCACTGCCCATTGCCTTAGCATTTAGGCGACATTTGCCTGTGGGGAAAGAAGTGGAGGATGAAGAAGAGAACAGTGCAGACTGTTCCCCAGACGGAGAGTGTGCGGGTATAAGCTGTGTCCTTTGCCTTGTTTGTTTGTTTTTTTTATTATTTTTTTAAGATTTTATTTATTTATTTTTAGGGAGGGAAGGGAGGGAGAAAGAGAGAGAGAAAGAAACATCAGTGTGCAGTTGCTGGGGGGTTATGGCCTGCAACCCAGGAATGTACCCTGGCTGGGAATCAAACCTGGGACACTTTGGTTCCCAGCCCGTGCTCAATCCACTGAGCTATGCCAGCTAGGGCTCCTTTGTCTTGTTTTTATCCCTTTCCTGCAGGCAGGAATCTTAGGGGAGGGTTTCAGTAGAAATGCTTCAGTTCTCCAGGTGTGCCCTTTCAGGGTCATGGTCTCCTCTGATTGGTCAGTGACAGGGCTGTGGGAGGAGGTTCTTTAGTCATTGTAGCTGGTCCTGGTATGGCCCACCTGCTTTTGCTGCTTTTCTGGGCCTGGAGCTGAAACACAAGTGACACTTAAGTGTTATTTGTAGGGAGGTGACCTTCTGTACCTGGCTGTAAATTGCTTGCCCAGTCTCAGTTTCCCAATTCTAGTTGCCAAGGAATTTTCCTAGCTTCTTACTGTAGTGTTTCATCACTGCTATTCGTTCAGACTTGTATTCTTGAGATTTCTTTACTCTCTGCCCCTCCCGCTGGAAGGAATTGCAGCTTTCTTGTTTTTAGGTAAACTCCCTTCAGATTTTGCCTCAAAATTGCATCTTTGCATGGAGTCTACTGGAATCTAGTGAGAAAGAGAAGCATGTGGGTTGTGGTGGAAGGAGATAATGTAAGGAGCAGTGAGAAAGGCTGATATGAAGATGTTGTTTGATTTTGCACAGGCTTTTGCTCCATTCTCTTTGAATTTCTTTGCACCAATCAAACAAAAATGAACTAAACCTTTAGTAGCGTCATCTGCTCAAGGGACTTACCTTCTGTCTGTGCAAATAAGGTTTCTGTGGTAAGACACAAAATTCAGTCAACTTCCGCTTTTAACAACAAATTTGTCAGTTATCAGCAGGATCCGTGTGACCCAGAGTTATATTTTTCACCCCCAGCTCTCTGCAAAGAAACAAGAGTGCTAAACCCAGCAAGTCTCCAGGGTAAGTTATAGTGTAGTATCTGGGAATCGGTGGTTTTGTGAAGACTGATGGGGGCATGATGATCCAGGACAGCAGCAAATGAAGGAACATTGTCCAAGTTAGAAATGGTCTCTGGTTTCTCATTTCAGACTTCTTATAGCAAAAGTGATGGTAATTTCCCTTGAGTCTGACTAGAATACAAAGTTTGAGTTAATGCCATCTGTTCCTACCATAACACAGGAGCATGGAGCCTGTGATGCTTCTCAGTCTTTGCTGAGGGCTCTTTCTTTATCTGCCTAGGAGTATGGCACAAATGGTAAGAAAGAGTATGTTCAGTGGGACTGTTGTGAGAACTTGACATATTCAGCAAGAAAAAGAGGATTGAAGTTTGTGCTCTATTTTATTTATCTAGTTGCATAATGAAAGAAAGTTTTTATGTATAAGCCCCTTGCTTTGGTAAGTTTAGCTTTCATAGATACAGCAACATATAGTAAGTTCTATCAAAAGAGAAAGAAAGAACTGGAGATCATAGATTTGGGTGCTGAAAAAAGCTCTTAGAGATCCAAATCCCTTACAGGACAAATGGGAAAACTGAGAGGCAGTCAAGGAACTTAGGATAACTTAGCTAGTTAGTGACAGAGCTGGAACTAGAACCTGTGTGTCTTCTAAATCATGCTCCCATCTCATATAGCAGCCTGTATCTCCAAAAGAATGCTATAAATGTATTTGTAACTATATTGGATTTTGGGTTAGGAGAGGAGAAAATATTTCAGTTGATAAGCTCTTGTAAAATGATTTCAGAGTATGTTCAGATGCAGTTCTTAACCTTTTGAGAGGTGATTTTTGACTGAAGTTCAGCCCTACTGGATAACAGAACCCAAAAGAGAAGCACCTTTAAGTAATTATTGTTTTCATTGCTCTGAGTGCTAGCAGCCTCTCTGGTTCTGACCCAAGATGACTAAGTCAAAAAGAAATTGCCAACTTCAGAGTTTTTAAAGGTGGATTGTGCCATAACAGTTGGTACTAGGATCACTCTAAATAAAATGGTAACAAGCTGTATTGTGCTTTTTTTGGGGGGGGGGGGGGGAAGAGTAGTCTCCTTGTCAAGGATCCTACAAGTAGGGATATTTTTTATTTTGGTTGTTCAAATGGATGGGGGATAATGACCATTTCTATTATTTGAGTTTTCATCTTAGCAATTGTGATACGGTAAAATTATTCACTGCTGAAAAGAGGTGATATGCTGGTATACTGAGACAGGAAATGGCCTGAGGTATATACATAATCCAGTTATGCATTGAAAGTAATTGTCTTTGCGGTGTATCCTGTTGGATACTACTTTCTTTGGCCAAAAACAGTTCCTTTTTGGGTTCATTCAGGAAACTTGTTGAGTTCAAGTTGTGCAGTCTTAAATTCTGGCAGTGGTTTAGCATAAGATGTCAAAACAGCATTCTTCTGGGGGGCTCTTCATAATCAGTTGTGTCTAAGCTAATTGTTGCCGTAAGAGGCAGGGAAGTCTGTATAGTCCTGTGTCACAGCTCTAGCAAAGAGAACACATGTATCTGTTGTGAAACCACCCTTTTTAAAAGTTTTAATAATCAGGGAAATGACTAGAAGGTAGTCTATGCTTTATTGAAAAAATATGGTCAAAAATCTACTTACACTTTAGATCAAGGATTTTACAGGACATTTTCATCTAGTTTAGTTCATATGCATGTATTATAAGCAGAGTGATATAGTAAATGGATCAATATATAAAGAGTCAAGAAGTCTTGGTTCTAACTCAAGTCCTGCCAGTGACTCACTGTGTGACCTTGAGAAGATTGCTTTGTTTTTCTGAATCCCAATATTCTAACCTATAATTAATAAGGAGGAAAGCTTGAAACTTAATTTCCTTCCTAGCAATACAATGATTTGATTCTGGGTCCCAAGGCACCTGAGTAGAGTTATCATGAAGTGGTAAATAATGGGGCCATACCATGGAAATCTAACTAGAGGGAACCTTCTGGCAATATAGTCTATATCTCAAGGTGAACCCAGTAACTTTTGCCAGGGGCCATTATACTTTTTCAGAATCATGTTATCATGAGAGCTTCAACTTTTAGACCTTAGGTAAATGTTTTGCAAGTAAATTCCCTTTTTAAAAAAATGGTAAAAAAGACAACAAACAAGAGAAATCTGAAATCTGATTTCCACAATGACAATGTACCTCAATCAGTATTTTTCAATCTTTTAAAATCAAAATTCCCTTTGAAAACAAAGAAAGATCTCACTACAAAAACTCCTAGAAAAACCTACTCCATCACATTAAAGTTTTCCAGGTACTGTGTAGATAATAGCCGTCAAAAATATTTTGTAAATATGTCCTTTTTTCAATTTGCATTATAGGAAAATTATTTTGATTTCCAGATATATTTAGTATAATATGAGTCAGGGGGCAGGCCCAGAGAGAGCAATGGGGAAAAAATTGGGACAACTGTAATTGAACAACAATAAAACAAGGAAAAAAAAACCTTCTCTTTTTCAGGTAACACATGTTTCCCACTATTAAACATTAAGAATTATGGCTTTAGTTCTACAGGCCATTTCTCACAACTCTACTTTCTGGGGAATTTTTAAAACCCAGGAAAGTACAGAATTCAACCAAAGGCCCATGGAGATTATTCTCTGTACAAGTAAAGGTCTACTGCATACCAGACATGAAACTAGGTACTTTCTGTACATTTCTCTTTTAATCTTTACAGCAATCTATGTTGCAGACAGTATTATCCTAAATTTATAAATGAGGAAACTGAAGCCAAGAGATAGGAAGTGAGTTGTTTCAGGCTAGAGAGCTGATAACTGAATTAAGATACTGACTCAGGTCTGCCCAAAGAACATAATTCTTTCTTCTCTGAAAGTACTGCCATAACTGCAAAAATGACATCTAATTATGCCTTTTTAAAAAATGATTTGAAAATCTAATAAAGATGCATTCAGGCAAGATCAATTGAAACTTTGAGATATTACCTTGTGAATAGTCTAATTGTCTTAATTCATTTCAAGGATAAAAATAATTTTCACTTCCTCTAATTTACAGAAAAACATGTAGACTTACATAATATATCCAAATGTTCATGAAATGGTTAGAGTTAATTTTAATTAATTCAGGAAACAGCAGAGTTTCAAATTTCATTTGCTCTTCTTTGGCTATGGTTGTGAGCAATTGAATGAAGGACACCATGTTCATGGGGATCAGACTGGCTTGGGTAATTCATGTGAGAGTTTTTCGGTTAAGAGAAGAAGAAAAAGATCAAAAATGAAAGCAAAGCAATTTAGGTTGAAAGGGCCTGTAAACGTTGTCCTCTAGGGATTGGATAGGTCCCTCATCATCAACTTTTCCCGGTTTAATTTTCCCTTCTTGCAAAATGACAAGCTCACATACTGGCAGTATCATCAAATAAAATAAGAGAAGTGAAATCAATAAACATGTCCACTTAGTAGTATTAGTGACTTGAGAAGGGATGGAATGAGGGCCAAATGAGAGGGTAAAAATTTGTAAAGTTTTACTAGAAAAAGAACAGTCACCTCGATGCCAGAAGCCTAGGTTTCACCCTCCTTACTGTCACTTGCTAAACTTATGTCTTCAGGTAAATTCAGTTCTTTGAGGCCCAGTTTTCTGATTTGTAAAATGGAGATGATGTTGTTTGACCTAATTACTTATAATATATACCTTTAATAATAATTATCAGAAAATATAGATATAATAATAATAATAACTTTGTAAAGTATAACTCGTCAAGTTGATTGAGATGGTGGTGGCTGCATTAATGATGGCAGTGTGCTGGTGGTATCAGTGTCAGGGGTAGGGTGGAGCCATGTCTACAAAGTCATGGCGAGTTAGAGCTTGGTGCACTTTAAAGACCATCCAGTTCAAAAATAAATGAACAAGCAAAACTGAAACAGACTCATCGACACGAGAGTGCACTGGTGGTTGCCAGAAGGAGGGATGATGGGGGACTGGGTGAAAGAAGTGAAGGGACTGAGAAGTACAAATTGGCAGTTACAGAATAGTCATGGGGATGTAAAGTACAGCAATAATACTGTAACCACTATTTACGGTGCCAGGTGAGTACTTGAAATACTGGAAGTTACAGGCTTCGAATCTCTTAGGTGTCCATATTTATTACACTTCAACCTTATTATCCTTGCCTTGTCCACATTTTCCTCAGTTAACAGAGGGAGAAAGGCTATGGTTTTTGCTTTGGATAATAACTCATGAGAGAAACATTGGAAGTAACACTGCTGAAGTTTCCAATATTGTGTCTATTCTCCATACTCTTATCTATACAAATCAATGCATATGAACTGAGCACATAATTATATCTAACCCCACTAAACAAAATGAAGAATATAAAAGTCTAATTCACAGAGACTTCCCTCAGAGACATTCTTATTGTGCAGCCTGTCAGTTCACTAATAGTACAAGGAAGAAAAAGTCAGAACAAGGTTGCCAAATATAAGAAAAAGATGAGAATTAAGATGAGACCTTGAGAGAGGAGTAAAGTATTGACCTCTAAAATGGGATTCAAGGAGAAAGGAGTTTCATAAAATTTTAGTCATAACTTTATAACAGTCTTTATTATCAGGAACATCCTTATGAAGGGTTTACAGGAACAATTATAAAGGATATATAGACAATAACAAGGGGGGCTGAAAATGGGGGAGGGAGGTGGGGAGGGCTAAGGTGGTGGGGAGGTGTGAGAGGAAAAGGCAGAAAACTGTAGTGGAACAGCAATAAAAAAAGAAACATTCATAAAAAATAATCTTATTAGCTTAAAAACGTAGCTGATTTTCTGCTCTGATTATTAGATTAGAACACTGTGCTTCCCTTTAGGGCTTAACTCCTGCCACCAAAATCCTTTTTCAAGAGAGGAAGTATCCCTCCTGATGGTCCTGATATTTGTTGTAGCCAGTGTGTACCCTGGAGAGAGCAGTGCACACTGGAGAAACCAAGAAATATTTACTTTTATAAGGACGATATTTGTCTTTCACTGACTGGTGTATTGCACTTAGCATAATATTTCCAGTTCCATCCATGCTGTCATGAAGGGTAGGATCTCCTTTCCTTCTGCTGCGTAGTATTCCACTGTGTAAGTGTACCACAGTTTTTTGATCCACTCATCTACTAATGGGCACTTAGGTTGTTTCATGTACTTGGCTATTGTGGGGAGGGGTATAATATTGGAAAGAAGGGAAGGGACTAGACAAGGAACATGTATGAATGACCCACAGATATGGACAACAGTGTGGAAATTAACTGTGGGAGCAGGGGGGTGTGGTATGGGCAGAGGAGGGCAAAGTGAAAAAGGCTGGGACAACTGTAATAGAACAACAATAAAAATGATCTAATATAAGGAAGATATTGCAGGCACTGGCAGCTCTTCTCTCATCTCTGTCTTAGGTGGTACACAAGTACAGAGCTAGGGTCTGAGGTATATACTAAAAAGATGGCATTTTCACAGGTTATAACTTTGGCTGGCATTTATTTTCTGTGTGGTCTTGGTTAGCTAAGTTGTTTATGCAATATCAATGAGGCTAAATCTTTGGGATTAAGTCCTACATGAGCCAGTTAACATCAATTATTTTGAGCGTATTCTATGTTTTGCTTTGTTCTAAGGTTAGGGAGAAAGAAAGTGATAAAGAAATTTAGAACATGGCACCTGAGTTCATAAGCTCACAGTCCAATGTGGACAAGCCTATAAACAGTTAACAATATATGAATTATCATAAGGCAGAATATTTGTTCAGTTAAAGGTATTAACTGAATATGTGCCAGTCACCCTGCTAGGTTCTAGAGACTTTAAGATGAGTAAGATGTTTTTCTAAATGGAAAAATTGCATATAATGCAGTGAGTGTATTGTTAAAAGCAATTCCTGTGGTTATATGGTAGCCCAGATTTGCATTTGTGATACATCATTCTGGTAACAGATCTGAGATGAGAAAGGTGTTCCCTTTGCAGAATAACAACTAACAAAAATAAGGGGTTGAGATGATTTTGGAAATAATAATGTCAATAGTACTCTGAGACATTGGGCTGTACTGGTTTCTACTAACAGGATATATCTGAGACATGACCTGTGATTTCTAAATTAATAATTTTTTCACTTCTTTCAGGCTCCTATAGGCATGACTTTCTGGGATCTTTATGGATTTTTATTAGGGTATTAAGGCAATCAAAAATAATACACATTCACAACAATGAGCATTATTCCATTTTCTTGATGTACACATGATATTATGGACACAATAAATGTATCTCATAAGTGGATTCAGAATCATGAGTTCAATTCCTCTTCACAAACAGCATATACTATTTTGCATATATTCACTTAACTTTACAGTTTTATTTCCAATGTTAATGTTAAATGCCAGGTACATTACAATTATGAAGCAAGTACCCTCATCATCTTCTCAGAGATGCAAACACTTTGATAATTATACATCTACGAGTATCATGGCTGCATGTATTTCAGAAGTGGTCAGAACAGAGGAGGATATTGGAAAGTTTGAGATCTTTCAGATATTAATTCAAAACAGGAGATTTTAATCTGTGTCTTCTTAAATACAAAGCAGCAGCCCCACTCCTTCAGGGTGATGTGCTTATTCTTGTTGGGGTAACACTCATCAAAGAAGCAAGTTATGCAGTGTTCTGTGGGCACCACAGAGGCTTGCAAAGGAGCAGTCTTGGAGTGTGTCAAGTCTCTGTCTATAGGATGTTGGTCAAATTCACCAAACTGCCAGTTCACAGGATACACATACATGTGGTATTTTTTCTTAAAGTCCTTTAAGAGAAGGTTGATGAAATGATCCCTAGCAAAGAGTCTTTTCATCCAGGTGAATTGTCTTGACTTCATTTCTCTGCTTTGCATTTAAATATGCAGGTTTGTTCAGGGTTAGGTTCATAAAATTGCATGAGGATAGTCTTCAGCCTGTCTTTCATCCTTAGAGGAAACTCAGTCACTCCAAAGTTTATACAAGCAGGAAAGATTTGCAGGCTCCAAAATAATTCAGCTGCAGTTAATGACCCTTTTGGTCCCATCCAGTCTGCACTTAGTAGCAAACACATGACAGGTGCTAGCATAGGTCTGATTGTCAGTGCTACAAACTTAGTCAAGGAGTTTTTTAGGAGGACAAGTCATTGGATCTTGGCAAACACAGTGGGGTTTTCCCTATTGGTCAGCTTTACACATATGTCCTCTTTTACACTGTAAGTTTATGCAAGAATAAACAGTGCACACCCTCATGTTGTCTTCTCTTGAACTTTCTTCTTCATTTGGTGAGCTCTCTGCTTTTTTGACCCGTTGGGATTCTCTAGGTTCAACGGTATCTACATTCTCATTTTCATGTGCTGTTTTTCTTTGATTCTCATATTTGATGTGATAGTAATTGGAATTTGCTCTTTTTGTCTCCTGGAAGGCCTCACCTTTGGATGAAATGGTCATCACTTGCACTGTGTCTGAGGCATTATCACCATCATCAGTAGGCTCTATGAGAAAAGCTTCAGAAACAGTCTTTTTCTCCATTTCCTTAGGGTTGCTGATGACTTCAAGGCCAGGCTCTCCCTCTTGGTTCTGTCATTTAATATCTTGATTGTTCTTACTGATTTCTGATGCATTTTCATCTTCTATTTCTTCATTAGAGTTGTCGTCTTCTTGTTCTTTGTGACCCCTACTCAAATTCATTTTTCTGTATTTTTCATACTTGAGGTGGTTGATTGGACTCTTTCAAAATATCAGATTGGGTACTGTCTTCTTCCTGTTTGCTTAAAATATTCCTTGGGAAATTCTTTCTCCCTTTGTTGGTTATCATTGTGGGTACCGACTTCACCTTTCTCTTTTTCTCCTTCCTTTTTTCCATTGGGAATGTTTGGATCTTGCTCTTGGTTTCCTTGATCACTTACATCTTCACCAAGTTTGCTGCTTCTGTTCAACTGAGGACACAAATCATTTATAGGATGTTCTTGGTTTTCTTCTGTCTTTGTGATACTTTCTTGTTGGTCAGAATGTACAATGGAACTAACATCAGAGCAAGGGAATCAATGTTCTCTGGGAGGTTTTTCTTTTTAGGCTCACTTATATCTTGGTCCAATGTATATTCAGTTGGTGTATACTCTAAATTCTCACTTAAGTCATTTTTGGCTTCTTATTGATATTACAATCCCAGTTATTGGCTGTAACTCTGGTCCTGATCTGCTGACTGGTCATGGTTTTCCTCTTTTGACTTTTGTACTGAAGATTTTTCAGCATTATGGTTGTAATGGTCTCCTATGGATGCTGTAGTTTCCTTTTCATTTTCTGAACCTTCAAACCTTAAAATGGGCACTTTAAGTGTCATCAGGTGTTACTAACATTTCTGCCTATTGGGCAGAACTCAAGGAATCAGAAGTTGGTTGGGAATGATCAGATATGAACTTTGCATTTGTCCTGGGCTCCAGCAGAGGGAAGATAGAGTGCAATAGAATCCTATGAGGAGAGACAAAGATTTGTTACTCTGGGGAGAGAGCTGAAGGGACAGCTGCCAGGATACCTGTTCTGAGTCTCTCTCCCACACCATGGACGCTATATTTCTTGGGTGGTGCACTCAAACATGACTTTTATAAGTTGAAAAGGGTAGGTACAGGGAATTTTGATAATAGCCTAACTAGAAGATACATTTTTTAGGGAAACAGCAGGCAGCAGAAATTTATTAGCTGACATATGAGGGTTTGCATTTTTGCATAATGCTTCCACATAGGGACTTTAAAATATTCTGTATGTAATTCAATTCAATTGTAATATTTTTCTTTGAGTGCTTACTAAGTAGCATCCTATGTCTTGGGTATAATGGTGATGAATAGAACAGATCTTGTTATGGCACTAATGGAGCTAATAGAATAGTTGGAGAATTAGCCAATAAACGTGTAAGAAATCTAAATTACAAATGTTGATGCTATGAAGAGAAAGAACAGAGAATATGAGAATGTGAAATGATGTGTAGGATTACTTAGATAGGACTGACAGACAGTGATGGTCTCTCTGACCTGAAAACTGAGATCAAAAGGAGTCAGACATGTGAAGATCTACAGGAGGAGAATTCTTGATAGAAAAAAAAAACTACATATGCAGAGGACTTAGGAACAAAAGCTTGGCTTTCTCTAAAAAGTGAAAGCATCTCAGTGTAGTTAAAACATAGAGAATAAGGAAGAGAATAGCATGAGGTAATTAAGTATGGCCTTAAGGTTGCAGTGAAAAGTTTGACCTTAATGCAACAGAGAACAAGAAAAGGTTTTTAGGCAGAAGAATGATATAGTATTTCAGAGAAAAATCCCTTGAGCCATAGTGTCAAAAGGATAAGAAGTCAAGAAATGACATAGTCCCTGCCATCGAGGAATGTAGAATCTAATGAAAGAAAAACCTGTTAACACAATTTCAATAAGTGTGGTAGGTACCATGACAAAGATAAGACAGTCTGGAGACAAGCATGGGTTCCAATTCTAATACACCATCACTAAAATATTCAAATTTTGTGACTTTAGTGCAACTTATTTAACTTCTCTTGGTCTCAGTTTCCTCATTTTTTGGTATTTATTTATTTATTTATTTATTTATTTATTTATTTGTTGTTGTTCAAGTACAGTTGTCTCCATTTTCACCCCATCCTACCCCCCAGTTTTCTCATTTTTAATGTGGAAATAATCATAGGGCTTCTATGAGGATTAATTTGATAATATGTGAAGAGTGCTTAGGCTATAAGTAAATGGCAGCCCTCAATAAATGGTAGTCATAATTAATGTTACTGTTAGATACAGTATGGGCAGTGGACTACAAGGGGCAAGACTGGGGTCCAGGGAGTCCACTAAGACATCTGTTATAGGTGTCTGTTATAGGGGCAAGAGGAATGATGACAGTGGCCTGGATTAAGATGACTATAGCAAAAGTGCACATGGAATAAAGATGGATTTGACAGCTTTTAGGGGGTAGAATCACCTGGTTTCTCATTGGATATGGGTAAATGTAGTGACTGAGGTTGTTTTAATCCCCAGTTTTCAGCCTGAATATGTGGGAGGAGAGTCATGGCATGGACTGAGAAAGGGAACTCAGACTTAAGAGTGAGTCACCAATCTCACGCCTCATTCTAAAATAGGAAATGAAAACATACCTAGATTTTTTTAGACATATTTTCTATAAGGAGAGATTTGTTTTAGATATATTTTCTAAGGGACAGAGATTGGCAACACACTGGGCAAAAACCAGCCAGAAACAGTCAACAATAGAGCCAGAGCCAAAGAGAGAAAGATAGGGGCAGAGGTAGAGACAGAGACAAAGCATACACTCCAATTTAGTCCTTCCATTTAGCATTCTTGTGTTAATGGCTTAGGTTGTTCTCCTTTCACAGATTGTTCTCCAACTGTCACAGATTGTCCACAGGAAACTAAATGTTTCTTCTCTGAAAGCTTATATTTCTGCCCTACCCAAAATAAATTCCATCAGCATCTCCCTACCATGGAAGTTTTACATTTAATTGTCACTGAACAAATTTGGGAAGAAAAACCTCCCTACTTACCTTTTAGTCTGGAATAGAGAAAAGGTTTTTGAAAGCAGGCTATGCAAATCTCTAAACTCATAATAAACTGTGAATTGCGGAGGCATAAAGACCCACAGAACCAAGGTGTGAACTTGACCTCTAGCTTGCTGTTCTGACCTAATAGAGCTTTGTTACTTAACACAAAAGTGTGAACAAAACATGCATCTTTAGTAAGTAAAACTTACTACACCACTGAAACAGAAACAAATACCCAGGTCCATAAATTGCAGAAGTGGAGGGGTGATTTGGGTGTGTGCAAGAGGTTTTTATTTCCTGAAATTGAAATGCACTTGATGCATCTTTCTTGCTTTCTCACACATCTGCATAGATGATAGATGAGAGTAGAAATAGTGCCGCTAGTAAAGTCAAAGTGGGTGGAGGGGAGGGATTGGTGACATGTGTGGGGACAAGTTTTTAGTTATATCCTGATGGCCTAACTAGAGTAATAGATAAGATAATAAGGTTGTCTATAAGATTAGAAATGTCCTGCCATAATGTGCCCTGCCATAATGTGAAGGCACATTATGAACCTCACATATCATGATGAACCCCATCCTATTAAATAGTCCCTCCTAAGCAGGGAGAGGCAAGTGGAGTGGTGAAAATAGCATAGACTTTGGATCAAGTCATGTATAATAATAAATTTCATTTTTGCCATTTTCTAGTTTTGTTACTTCAGGCAATTTACTGAAGCTCTCTGAGCCGTAGTTTCCTCATCTGCACTATGAGAGTAATAATAGAACCTACCTCTTAGGATGGTTGTAAGAATTAAATTAGATAATGCACATAAAAAATTCCATTGCAGATTCTGGAGTGCATCATTGATAGTCAAAACATGAAAAGTATTTCCTGTCTTTTCACCTGCAAACACCTCTCCACCCTCTTTTCTGAGTCATACATTCATAATCAAAAGACTGCATGACTTTGTAGAACATATCACAGATTGGCTAAGTGAGGAGAATGGAATATAAGGGGCAGAAAAGTGAAAATACTATTTAGAGTAATGGTAGCTCATAATGGTGGCTCTCATTTATCTGTGAATTAACCACATGGGGTTCTATTCTTTTATCCTATTTCCTGAAGCAGGACTTAAAGAATATTGAAAGTCATTCTGCTGCTTATAAAGAGAAAAATAAAAGCAAACCTCTCCTTTGTTTTTTATGGCACCTTTAATTTAATTTTTCAGTTACAATTAATATTCAATATTAATTTACATAAGTTTTAGGTGCACAGCATAATGGTTAGAATATAAATAATTTATAAAATGATTCTCCCAATAAGTGTAGTACCCACCTAGCATCATACATAATTATTACAATATTATTGACTGACTATATTCCCTATGCTATGATCCCATGATTATTTTATAACTACCTTAAAGATTTCACCAAGGCACCATTAGAACTGACAAAGGAATTCAGTCAAGTAGCAGGATACAAAATTAATATTCATAAATTAGTTGCATTTTTATACTCCAATAATGAACTATCAGAAAAAAATTGGGAAAGCAATCCCACTTACAATAGCATGAAATTGGTTAAAGCTACAAAATAGATTTTAACCAAGAGGGTAAAAGTCAGGTATTTGAAAAATTATGACACATTGAAGAAAGAAATTGAGAAGATACAAATAAATGGAAGAATATATTTTGCTCATGGATAGGAAAAATTAGCATTGTTAAAATGTCCATGCTTCCAAAAACAATTTATAGATTTAATGCAATCCCTATCAAAATGCCAATTATATCTTTCACAGAACTACAACAAATCATTCTAAAATTTATATGGAATCATAAGAGACCCCAAATAGCCACAGCAATCTTGAGAAAGAACAAAGTTAGAGTTATCATGCTACCTGACATCACATTATACTACAAGGCCATAGTAATCAAAATGTCATGGTACTAGCATAAAAACAGGCACATCTATCAGTAGAACAGAATAGACAGCCCCAAATAAACCCATGCCTAGATTGTCAATTAATATATAATAAAGGAAGCAAGAACATACAATGAGGTAAGGACAGTAATGACTATATATGGTGCCAGATGGGTACGACATATATCAGGATGTTATATAATGCCTAATCACTGGGGTGTACACTTGAAAGTAATATAATATTTATGTTAACTGCTATTAAAAAATAAAAACAATTTAAATAAACATTAAAAAGACAAGTGTTTTTGGGAAAAGTGGACAGATACATTAAAAAACTAAACTACCTTGTTACAACATAGACAAGAATAAATTCAAAATGGATGAAAACCTTAGATGTATGACCCAAAACTATAAAACTCCTAGATGAAAACTTAGGCAATAAACTCTTTGACATTGCTTTTTGTAATATTCTTTCTGATATATCTCCTTGGGCAAGGGAAGCAAAAGGAAAAAAAAATAAATGTCATTACACCTAACTAAAATTTTTTGCACAGCAAAGGAGACCATCAATAAAACTAAAGCACAGCCTACTAAATGAGAGATATACTCACCAATGATACATTCATTAAGGGGTTAATATAAAAAATTTATAAGTAACTCATACAACTTGACACCAAAAAATCCCAGACAATCTAATTAAATAATGCCCAGAGGACCTGAATAGACACTTCTCCAAAGAGGACATACAGATGGCCAATAGACATATGAAAAGATGCTCAGTGTTACTAATCACCACGGGAATGCAAATTAAAACCACAATGAGATATCACCTCACACCTGTCAGACTGGCTACCATCAATAAATCAACAAACCACTGTTGTCCAGGTTGTGGAGAAAAGGGAACCCTCAGATTCCCTTTTCTCCACAGGTGGGAATTCAGATTGGTGCAGCAGCTATGAAAAAAGTATGGAGGGTCCTTAAAAATTAAAAAATGGAACTGCTTTATGACCCAGCAATTCCACTTCTGGGTTTATATCCAAAGGAACTCAAAACACTAATTTGAAAAAATATAGACAGTTCTGTGAGGGGACTGGGAAGAGACGAGGGCATTAAGAAGTACAAACCAGCCCTGGCTAGTGTGGCTCAGTGGATTCAGTGTTGGCCTGTGAACCAAAGGGTTCCCAGTTTGATTCCCAGTCAGGACACATGCCTGGGTTGTGAGCCAGGTCCCCAGTAGGGGGCATGTGAGAAGCAACCACACAGTGATGTTTCTTTCCCTTTCTTCCCCTCTCTCTAAAAAAAAAAATTAAACCTTTTTAAAAAGAAGTACAAACTGATAGTTACAAAACAGTCATGGGGTTGTAAAGTACAGCATAGGAAATATAACCAATAATATTGCAATAACTCTGTATGGTGGCAGAAATATAGGGGTCAAATCAAAAAGGTTTTGCACAGGAAAGGAAGCAATCAACAAAATAAAAATTTACCAATTGGGAGAAGATATTCATCAATGATAAATCTGGTAAGGAATTAATATGCAAAATCTATAAAGAACTCTTACATATTTAACACCAAACCAAGCAGACAAATAAACAATCTATTTCAAAAGTGGGCAGAGGATCTGACAGACAATTTGTCCACTCCTTTATTTTAAATTTAAAATAATCAAAACAAAATAAAAATAACAACAAAAATCCTTACTCCACCTAAGCAATAACCTCACTGCATTATTTCTTCCACTTTTAGCTTTTAATGTAATAAATAGTCCTGCAATATGGAAAGAAGCTATATTTGCAAAATTTGTCTTTGAGTGAAAAAGAAGTGATGAAGAGAAGAATGTGTATAAAGTTTAGGCACTTGGTCCTTCAGAGATGTGAAGTCCCAGATCTCTGTTCAATGGCTTTGTGGCGATAATAGATTCCTCTCTGGGCCTTGCATCTTCTACCTGTATTATGTGCAGAGTGAATGAAATAATTTTGAAAGCTTCTCCTTAGTCTAAAATTCAACAAGAAAGCTAAAGTAAAAATAATGAGTTTGTTGCTTTTCTGCCATTCTTATTTGCAGACAGCCTATATAAACCCAAAACTAGGCCTTGAGAAGCCCTAAATACTGTTCTATATTCCTCAGGCCCTATGTAAAATACATAATAAAAACCATAATAAATCATAAAATAGCATTTAAGAAGTCCAAAAGTCTCTTATTCTTTATGATGACTAATTTAATGGAAAAAAAAAAAAAAACCCTGCATGAAATCTTAAATTGTTTCTAAGAAATGGTATCAGTGGCCTGTTTTGCTGGTATCCTAATAAATGTTTACTGTGACTGTTGGATAATCTGTCATGTCTGTGATGTCAGTCACACCAGTGTAGAATTCCCCTTAGATGGAGAATTACTCTTCTCTCTTCCAGACCATGTAAGTGGAAATACCCAAGTTCAGCTTATACATTCATATATTGCTGAAATTTTCCATGTAAATTTGGAATGAGACCTAAGCCAAGAGAGAGACATAAAATGCACAAGTGTGATAGAATAATGAGGAGGTAACATCCACACACCTTGAAAATGAGACCACATACTGGCAATGCAGGGTAAAAGAGGCAGGGCCATTTTGCAAGTTGTGGGGTGCCAAGGTGAGAAGACAGGACCCAATGGGCAAGGTAGCAGATAAAGTAGAGACAAAAGGACATAAAAAGTGAGGCTAAGTTTCTATCACTGCAACTGAGAGTGACTGAGCAGTGTGCTCACTTTAACTAAGGGTTGGGGCAAGACAAACTTGGACACAAAAGAAATAGATTCAAATTCCACACCTTTTTTGATGTGGTGGGGACAAGAGCCCAAATGTTTCAGGACATCCTTGCCTGCAAAAGACAACTTTCACTATCTGGGATGGCAGTTTGGGGACAATTTCATGTCCCCAAACCTAACTGATTCATTAGGTGATTTTAGATGAATAGTACATTTTCTGTGAGCATTTGTTTCTTCATCTGCAAACAGGTCCTTTCTAATTATAATATTCTGTTTCTCTTCAAGTATAAACAGGAATGCGGGTGTTGGCTGAAGAACTGGTTAACCATTATACACCTTTGTTTTTTCTTTGCTTTGGGCAGGGATCATAACTCTACGGCTTACCTTAATGAATATACTGAAATATTCAAGATGCCTAACACTTCTAACAATGCCTGCGATGATACTCCTTTGCAATTTCAGCACACCCTCTATGCAACCACCTACATTACCATTTTCATCCCTGGTCTTCTGGCCAACACTGCAGCCTTGTGGGTTCTGTGGCGCTTCATCAGCAAGAAAAATAAAGCCATCATTTTCATGATCAACCTCTCTGTGGCTGACCTTGCTCATGTGCTGTCTTTACCCCTCCGGATTTACTACTACATCAACCACCATTGGCCTTTCCAGACACCCCTTTGCCTGCTGTGCTTCTACCTGAAGTATCTCAACATGTACGCCAGCATTTGCTTCCTGACCTGCATCAGCCTTCAGAGGTGCTTCTTTCTTCTCAAGCCCTTCAGGGCCAGAGACTGGAAGCGTAGGTACGATGTGGGCATCAGTGCTGCCATCTGGGTCACCGTGGGCACTGCCTGTTTGCCATTTCCCATCCTGAGAAGTGCTGCATTATCCAAGAAGAATGAATCCTGCTTTGCTGATCTTGGATACAAGCCAATGAATGCTGTGGCTTTGGTTGGAATGATTACACTTGCTGAGCTGGCAGGATTTGTGATCCCAGTCGTTATCATTGCATGGTGTACCTGGAAAACTACCATATTCTTGAGACAACCACCAAAGACTTTCCAGGGACTCAGTGAGAGACAGAAAGCACTGCGGATGATTTATATGTGTGCTGCAGTCTTCTTCATATGCTTCACGCCCTATCATATTAACTTTTTTTTTTACACCATGGTACAGGAAAAAATCATTGACAGTTGTTCCATTGTCAAAATCACAAAGTATTTTCACCCTTTTTCTCTATGCCTTGCAAGTCTCTCCTGCCTTTTAAATCCAATTATCTATTACTTTATGGCCTCAGAATTTCGTGACCAACTATCCCTTCATGGCAGCTCTCTGACCCGATCCCGCCTCATGAGCAAGGAGAGTGGTTCATCAATGATGGCCTAAAAATAAAATAAATTTTAAATTGCAACTTTGTTTAACATGTTTCCCCCTTTTTTTTTGCAAATACTGAGAGACCAGCCAAACAATTTCTTTAATTGAACTCTGGGAACAACAGAAATAAATGTCCTCTTATGTAATAGTTGTGGTCATAGGGTTGTGATAGTGGAGGCAGTATGTGAAAAATGTGGGAGAGGAAAGGAAAATTGGATTTGCCTGTTCCCTCTTTGAAATTCAAGGCACTTTCAAGTTTTTACAGATGGTTTAAACCAAATGCAAGTGAGAAATTTTATCTGAAACATTTTTTTCAGTAAATGATTGTTAATGAGATACAATAAATGAATCATTTCCATATGTAAAAGTAAATCTTTTTAAAAGAAGACATTTATTTGTGAATGAGAGTAAAATATCCTATCTTTCTAAGAGATAAGTGCACAGGCATGAGGGAGTGAAGAATGAGGCAATGTGTACATAAATGTCAGGACCACAACCCTATTTGATGAAACGGCACAGGAATTTGTTCATTCACTGAAAATGTCTTGGATGCCTATTGTATTCTGGTTTGCCACTTTCTTAGGTACTTTCCACATATAGAATTTCATCAGGCCCTTCTAATGAACTTGTGGAAGTTTCCAATATAAATAAATAAATGGAACTTCAGGCATATGAAGAAACTTGTCTGGGGGATAAACAGACAAGTGGTGAGTCAAAATGTGTCTTGTATACTTCCCATATGTTTAAGTTGTTCACTCCACTTGTGTTGTTACTTTTACTAGGTCAGTAGTAAGCTAGACTTGAATGGTGGTGACACAGACTAAAGCTAAGACACATGAAACCAAAACCATTCTTATAAAATTTACCTGAGATTATCTGAAAAGTCTTGGGTTGTAGGGGTAAGAGTCAGGCTTCAGGCTGCAAGGTATCAAATGATAAATAGATGCTGTTCTAATATTGTCTTGATCTACAGAGTCCTCATGATCAGGGATATAGCAAATGTAAATATGGAATTGCATTAGAAACAGAAAACATGATTACATCATGAATGAATGGGAGAAAAGGGTGTGACATCCTTCTGGAAATCATATCTTCAGTTTTCTCAAGGTTATAGCTATTTTTTTAGAGCCATTATGGAGGATTTAAATATAAGCAATCCTTAGCTTCTCAGGTTGGCATTTATGAAGCTCAATGCATCATTCTAATCTTTTATGCTTTCAACTTAAATTGCATGTCAGACATTTCATGTGCGGAATGATAGTCCTCAGAATATCAATTTGAACAGACTGGCTATAGAAAAGGATGAAGGGACAACTGAACAAGGAGGAATTTTTTTTTTTTAAAAACAAGGTTTCTATGGTGGGAGAAAGTTCTCTAATTACAAAGCAATGAAACTGGTTTTCTTGTGCTTTATTAATTGGCATTTGATGGCACTGCCTAAAGAGGGTTTCCAGTTCTGCTTGGAGAATGGCAGCATTATCAGAACAAACATATAAACATTTACATTATAAGGTAATGATTTTGAAAGAAACCCATTTGGAACTACAACACCCTGCTATATCTGTGGAGAAAAGGAACCTCAGTTCTAAATAGCCATATTAGTCCCTCTTTCAAGTTATTGACAAGAGGTAGTACTTCAAACACAGGATTTGTGGATTAGTAGTGAAATTAAATTATTTGCCTTTCATTTGGCCACCATTAAAGTGAAATCTTTGGGCTTTTTCTGACATGTGTGTCCCTATTGTAGTGAGAAAATGATAACATCAAAGCAAGAAATAGTTGTTTCTTGAATTTTAAAGGCTAGGATGCCTTATACAGGGTGGGGGGAAAGTAAATGTATAGTTGTCCATGGGTAAAAATAATACAATGATTAATAAATAATAATACAAGAATAAACTCTGTGTTTTGCATACTCAGTATGGTAAACCTACTTTTGCCCCAACTTATAATGCCAGCGGAAAAGGTGTCAATGCTTCAAATTATGAGATAACAGTTCAAGAAATCAGTGATATTCATTGAAGGTATTGTGATGAACAACAACTTGAAGTTGTCCCTGTGCTTATCACAGGGACAAGATATAAGACAAAGACAACAGTAACACATATGTCCTTGAGTCAACTTTTCAAAATGTCACTAGACAGCCTGGCATTGCTCCCAAATCCCTGCAAAACGCCACTCAAAATCCACTCAGAATTTCATATACTTGATGAAAGACTCTTTAACTACCCAGTGGTTTTGGTTTAAAAAAAAGAGAGAGAGAAGAGCTTTGAGGAATATAAAAACTTTGTACGACAATCTGTATTAACTTAAATGCAGTTTATATGTGATTGGTTATGCTGTTTACCTTTAGAAAGCTTTAAATTCTAGCACAGAGTTTAAATACAACATTTACTGTAGATGAAATAAATTATACTTAAGGAGTATGTGGTTATTTCTAAAAAAATATTAATCATTGTGCTGTTATGTAAAAATTTAACTGCCTTATTATAAAATTGCTTTTATAACAAAATCATCTTCTCTTATCATTCTTTTTCATATTTTCCAAAATTATAACCCACCATAAAAGTAAGATTACTGCTTAAACCACATTTCTCTTTTAAGTAGTAAGTAGTTTGGTTATTATATTAATTCTTTATAGTTAGTACTGTGCCTTTAAGTACACTACAAATGTAACATGTAATTACATGTAAAAGTATACTATTATATGTTAAGGCTTTTAAAGAATTAATTCATCTTCCAAAGTTTCAAATTTACTAGCAATGAATAATTAAGGTCTTTGGTTCTCTGATGTTTTAATGATAAACCACAATTTTGTTTTTGAAACAGAAAATTGTTTTCATTTTTCATATATTGCTTTGTTTAGGAGAATTATATGTGTGGGATTTTAATATACAGAATTGATAGAGTATTGATAGCACAATTGGTTTACAGAAGCTGAATTTCAAATTGGCTAATAAGGAAAAAGAGAAGCAAAATTTTAGGGGCTGTTAGCATAAGCTAGCAGATTTTCTGATCTACTGGAGATGGGGGGTACATTTTCATGAGCTGAGAAATTGCATTTGAACTGGGTCTTGGATAATGGAAAAGTTTTCAAGTTGTTAAATGTAGAGAAAGAGTGTGCATTATTGTTGGAAACCCTCTAGAGACAACAGTAGAAAGAAAAAACAGTGGGGAGTTGAATAGTACAAAATACTACCACTTGGCTATAAATATATTGGCAAGCAGTAATGCATGAAGTTGTAAAATTTAGAGGTATGGCTTTTGTTCAAAATGGTGTATAGGAATATCCTGACCTCACCTTCTTCCATGGACACATTGAATCTATAGCTGTATATGAAACAATATCCTGTGGGGAAATAAACCCTAAAACTTGGTGGAGCAACCCCTTCACAGCGGAAATGAGAGAGAAACCATATCAAAGACTTGGGGGAAAGGGTTAGATACTATGTCATCACCAGCCCCAACCCTAGGCGAGGTAACCTACAATTGGAAGGGAGCTCAAAACCTGGAGCTTCAATTTGAGACCTCAAAAGGTTTGTATACCTCATTAGGCACCCCATCATTTAAGACTGGCAGTTGAAACACAAGCCCCCAAATGTATGGCTTTGAAGAACAACAAGGCTCGTGCCCAAAACACCTGGTGGGCTGTGGCAAACTATGAAACAGGTGTTAAAGAGCTCACGTGCTGACTTGTCTGTTGCAGAGCCTGGCACAGAAGCAACTGTTTGAAGAGCACCTACACTTTCTGTGAAAAAGACTTATTGGCTAATTTTAAAACATTGGTCTGAGGAGAGGAGCCTGCAGGGATGGTCTCCAGAAATAGAGGCTAGTGAATGTGAACCTACTACTCTCTGTCTGTCCTGCTAAAGCCAGTGGGCACCATCTTTTTTTCCTTTTTTCTTTCCTTCTCTCTTCATTCCTTCTTTTAAACTTTTTTTTTCTTTATCATCTGAAAGAGAGCTTTGGCATATGTCTGTTGCCCTAATTTTTATATCCGGTGACCCAATTTTTGAGGCTGTCACACTGAGCATGTCCTTTGATTTCCTGGCTCTGGCAGCCAGGGAGGCTTATGTTCCTGGAGCACATGAAACTATAACAGAGAGTTCTTGGCAGACTACCACTTCCAGGGCACTGTCCAGATAGCAGACTGAAATACACTCCCAATCTTTCTGAGAAGGAGCTGTATTTGCTTGAGCAGCAGCTTTGGCCTGAGGGCTCAATGGAGGGTCTCTTAAGGATGGAGGTCAGTGAATACAATTGTTGTGCTCTCCCTCGGCCTTATTCCAGCTCACCAGTATCTTACAGAAAGGAGCTATACCCTTCTCTGGCACCCTGACTTTTGAGGCTCTTGCCAGAGGACACTTCTACTTTGGCTGTATTGGCCAGTGGGGCTTACACTTATGAGTCCTACAGGACAACAATTAATAGAGACATAATTGTTACATGGCTATCATACCAGGGCACAGTGAAAGGTAACATGCCCAGGAACTCAGTCTTTCTGTGAAAGTGGACTAACGTGCTTATCATCATAGTCACAGCCTGACTGGCAGGCTTCTAATTAAACACAAAACTGAAGGCTGACTGTTAACCTTTCCTGACACCTCAGAGGGAGGGCACTATCTTGACACTGTCCCTCTGTCAGACTCCAGAGCACCACCATCTCTCAGAGGGGAGCCCTTATATGTCACTGATGCTGCAGTTTTTATTCCTGGTATGTACCTTGTGTGTGTGTGTGTGTGTGTGTGTGTGTGTGTGTGTGTGTGGCTGCTGCCTGGCAGATACTAATGGATCACCTTGTAATAGGTATGGGACAAGGTTCAGAACGGGGTGTAGGCGAGAAGGCCCAACACCCCCACAAGCCTAGCTTGGGGGCTGGGAAGAGTGGCAGCACAGTGATTAAGAGTTACTTTGCACATAAATAACAGCTGGCTAGTACTCTAGAAATGATTATAGCTTGCCTATCCTGCTGAGGCCAGGGAGATGGGCATGACTTGAACTGTGATGTAGCCAGGAGACAGTTCCCTGGTTGCTGTGCCTGCACAAGAGCTGGAAGGAGGTTCCCCTGTGTCATGGGGCCACACCTTCCCAGACTAACAATGGCAGCCAGAGAAAGGCCAAAGAGACCAGAGAATGGGCAGATGTAGTTGATTATGGGAGGAGTTGGAAATGGGGTTACGGGGGAAGTACCAGGGTTTAAAAGAGGCATGGGAGCCATTTTTCTCTTAGCCATGTGGCTTGGGAAGAAGAGCTCTTGGACATGCAGGGAGTAGTAGTGAGGGAAAAGACATGCTGTCTGTAATAAGGGGTTTTTTTGTCATGTGGTTCGAAAGAGAGTAGTGGATCATGCCTGCTCCAGCTGACTCCGGAGCTGCAAAGGAGTTCCTCATAAGATCCTGTCCTGCTATACCTGGATTTTACCTGAACTATTAAGAACTGTGCCTTTCCTGAGTTTCATCATGATCTAGAGTAACAAGGCACATGCTTTTCTGGACTATTATACAGAGGCTGATGGCAGTGTATTCCAGATCCTGCACAGACAAGGCTGTGGTAAACTTTGGGAGATGCTTATAGCCTGGTGGGGAGCATGGGAAGTGCTGAGTTTTGTGGGAAAGGAGGGCTCCAAGCTGAGGTGCTCTAAATTCCCCCAAGGCTGGAATGTTGTAAATGAAGACCTGCTCCCTCCAGCATTAATTGTTGAGTCATTCATCAAGATACCATGTGGATGGGCACTGGTCTGCTAGGCAACAACCTGGCTCTGGTGGACAGGATAGCTCTTATTCCTGGGTCCCATGGAACAATTAAAGAAACAGTTTTTGGAAAATGACCAATTCCTTCAACACTGAACAGACAATAGTCTAAAATACACAACCAGCCTTTCTGTAATAGAGGCCTACTTACTTATCCTGTGGCTTCAGACTTAGAGGCAGGCTTCAGGTTTCACATACATCTAGGGGCTATAAACATACTCTCAGGGAATATAAACTGAAAGAATGCCATCTCTGTGTTCTCCCTCTACCTTAATTATCACCCAGAAAGGAGTATATATATTTATCTGGAGCCCCAATATTTGCAACTGCCAACTAAATGACATCTCCACAAAACCTGGCTCTGGTGGCTGATGGAATTTATCCTTTAAGTTCCACAAGGCTCTGTATATTTGCATTGTTTAAAAACTGCTGGTTGAGGTTCTGGTCTCCAATCTGCCTGAATCTAGTTGCTGATGAGATCCTCCCCTTTGGGACAGGGATCTTGGAATACCATGAACTACTGGGAGCTATTAAAAATAAAATAAGGTGCTTGACAATCACAAAGGTTTCACAGACAACCAAGAACTAGTACAGGATTAAACAGTAAGGGTCATCTTCAACACAAAGTGAAGCCTTCAAGACGATGAGAAGTGGCTAGGCTATTTCATCTAATGCCTGGGGGGAAAACAGAGAGTCAAGCAAAATTAAGAAACAAAGAAACATGTTACAAATAAAACAATACTATAGAACCTCAGAAAGAACTTCAATAAAATGGAGGTAACTAATTTAACTGACACAAATTTCAAAGTAATGGTCATAAAGATGCCCATTGAACTCAGAAGAAATTAAGTGGATAAATACAGTGAAAATGTCAAGAAAGAAATAGAAAATACAAAAAAACCCTATCAAACAGAAGTTATACAGCTGAAGAATACAATAACTGAAGTAAAAAAAAGAGGGTAGGGGAGTTCAATAATAAACTACATGAAGCAGAAGACTGGATTAGTAAACTCAAAGTTAGGGCAGAAGAACTATCACCCAATCAGAGCAGCAAAAAGATTGAAAGTAAGTGAAAATAACTTATGCAATTTATGAAACAAAATCACACTGACTAACATTCACATTATAGGAATCCCAGAAAGACAAAAGAGAGAGAAATGCAGAAAATTTATTGGAATAAATAATGGCTGAAAACTTCCCTGAGGAAAGAAACAGACATATAGACTCAGGAAACCCAGAGTGTTCTAAAACAAATGAACCCAAACAGACTCATACCAAGACATTAAAATGAAAGTGTTAAAATTTAAACACATGGATAAAATGTTAAAATAAACAATATGAAATCACTTTTTACATATAAGGAAACCCCCATAACACTATGAGCAGATTTTTCAGCAGAAACTTTGCAGGCGAGAAAGTAGTGGCACAATATATTCAAAGTACTGAAAGAAAAAAATACAATCAGGAATATTCTGCCTGGCAAATTTGTCATTCAGAATTAAAGGAGAGATAAAGAGTTTTACAGAGAAGCAAAACCCAAAGGAAGTAGAAAAATTACTATAATTAAAGGATGCACATGATAAAAAGATGCAAAATGTGACATTAAAAGTATAACATGTGGGGGAAAGAATATAAGTGTATAGCTGTAGAATGCATTTAAACAAGTTATTATAAACTTTATACTGTTTCATTTTTTCTTTTATTGAATTTATTGGGGTGGCACTGGTTAACCAAATTATACAGGTTTCAGGTGTGCAATTCCACAACACATCATCTGTACACTGTATGGTGTGTTCACCACCCCAAGTCAAGTCTCCTTCCATCACCATTTATCCCCTCTTTACCCTCCTTTATGACCCCCATCCTCCTCCCCTGGCATTCAGCTATTGTCTAAAATAGACTGTTTTGTTGATAAATGTAAGTTGTTACAAGTAAACTAATAGTAACCACAAAGCAAAAAATGATAGTAGATACACAAAAGATAATGAAGAAGGAATCTAAGCATATTACTAAAGAAAGTAATTAAACCATAAAGGAAGAGAGCAGCAGAAAAATAAAGGAACAGAGAAACTCCAAAATGGCCAGAAAACAATTAATAATATGGCAAGAAATATCTATGAAGAATTACTCGAAATGTAAATAGACTAAATTCTCCTATGAAAACACACAGAGTGATTAAATGGATAAAAAAACACCCATCTATATGCTACATACAAGAAACTCTCTTCAGACATAAAGAGACATACAGATGGAAAGTGAAGGGATTAAGAAAAATGAATATGGAAACAAAAGAAAATTGGGATAGTTCTATTTATGTCAGACAAAATAGACTTTAATGCAAAAAATCATAATAAAAGGCAAAGAAGGGAATTATGTAATGATAAAAGGATCAATCCAATAAGAATATTTAATATATGTAAATATTTTTGAACCCTATTTAGGAGTACAAAAATATACAAAAATATATTTTTGTATATAATTTTATATATACAAAAATATACCCCTATATTTAGGAGTACCTAAATATACAAAACAAATTCTAACAAAATGAAATGAAAAAATAGAGAGCATTACAATAATAGTAGGGGACTTGAATACCTCACTTACATCAATGAATAGTTCATGCAGACAGAAAATCAATAAGGAAAGGTCCTTAAACAACACTTAAAGCACAAGGATATATACACAGACCATTTCATCCAAAATCAACATAGTATACATTCTTCATTTTTCTTAACACATCTGGAGCATTCCCCAAGATAAATCATATTAGGCCAAGAAAAATCTTATCAATATTTTAAAATTAAAATCATATCAAGTATCTTTTCGGACAACAATAGTATAAAAGTAGAAATCAATTAAAAGAAGAAAACTAAAAACTTCACAAATATGTAAAGACTTTAAAACATACTACTGGGCCCTGGCTAGGTAGCTCACTTAGAGAGTCATCATGATATGCCATGGTTGTAGGTTTGATCTCTGGTAAGGGCACATAAAATAATGTACTTTTTGCTATTTTGACAGTGAAACTGGCCTGGCTGGTGTGGCTCAGTGGATTGAGGGCGGGCCTGCAAAGCAAAGGGTTGTGGGTTCAATTCCCAGTCAAGGCACATGCCTAGGTTGTAGGCCAGGTCCCCAGTAGGGGGCACATGAGAGGCAACCGCACCTTGATGTTTCTGTCCCTCTCTTTCTCCCTCCCTTCCCCTCTCTCTAAAAATAAATAAAGTCTTTAAAAAAATAAAAGCAAAACTGGACCACCAACTTACACCATACACAAGAATAAACTCAAATTGCATAAAAGATTTAAATTTAAATTTTGAAACTATAAAAATCTTAAAAGAAAATATAGGCAGTAAAAACTCAGATATCTTTCACAGCAATAGTTTTTTCTGATATGTCTCCTAGGGCAAGAGAAACAAAGAGAAAAATAAACAAATGGGACTACATTAAGCTAAAAAGCTGCACAGAAAAAGAAACCATCACAAAATCAAAAGGAAACCTTCTGTATGGGAGAACATACTTTCCAATTATACATCTGGTGAGGGGTTAATTTCCAAAATTTATAAAGATATATACAAGTCAACACCAGGAAGTCAAACAATCCAATTAAAAAATGAGCAAAGAACGTGAACAGGCACTTCTCCAAAGAGGACATACAGAGGGCCCAGAACCATGTGAAAAGATGTTCTATGTCACTAATTATCAGAGAAATGCAAATTAAAACCACAATGAAATATCACTTCACACCTGCCAGAATGGCCATCATTAATAAATCAAAAAAACAAGTGCTGGAGAGGATGTGGAGAAAAGGGACCCCTAGCGCACTGTTGGTGGGAATGCAGACTGGTGCAGCCACTGTGGAAAGCAGTACACAGTTACCTCAAAAAATTAAAAATGGAACTCTCTTATGACTCAGTGGTCCCACTGCTGGGAATATATCTGAAGGAACCTGAAGCACTGATTCTAAAGAATATATGCACCCCTATGTTCATTGCAGAGTTATTTACAATAGCAAAGATTTGGAAGCAACCCAGTTGCCCATCTGTGGATGAGTGGATAAAAAAAGATGCGGTCCATTTACACAATGGAATACTACATGGCTGTAAAAAAGAAGGAAATCTTACCCTTTGTTATAGCATGGATGGACCTGGAGAGCATTATGCTAAGTGAAATAAGCTAGTCAGAGAAAGATAATTACCATGTAATTTAGGTTATATATGAAGTGTAATGGACCAAATGAACAAACAAACAAACAAACAAAATAAAAACTGACTCATAAATACAGAGAACAGACTGCCAGCTGTCAGAGAGGAAGGGGGTTGGGGGCTGAATGGAAAAAAATAAGGGATTAAGCAAAAACAAAACCTCATACACATAGACCACAGTATGGTGATTACCAGTGGGAAAGGGGGTTAGGGGAAGTAAAAGAGGGTAAACGGGGATAAATGGTGATGGAAGGAGATTTGACTTTGGGTGGTGAACACACAATATAATATATAGTTGATGTATTATAGAATTGTACAACTGAAACTGATAGGGGACTCAAGAGTTAGAAAATTTTAGTTTAAGCCAAAAAGTTATAAGCCAAGCAAGTAATGTATACGTTAAAGCTTTTGTTTCAGAAACTACAGACAAGGCCTGTCCTGACTCCTGGGGCACTGCTAGAGATTACCACCTGAAGACAACTGGAGGCATCCGGGCCTTTGTGTTCTGGGGAGAGACAGATGACCACCCAACCCTGGGAACAGCTAACTGCCCAGGACAGGAATGTTGCAGTTTCTTTCACCTAATCCTCCCTGAACTTCAAAACCCCTCACCTCACCTTGTTTATTCCCTGCTATAAAAACCTTGGCCTGGAAAGAAAAGACAAGATGGTCCGTTAGGGTATGAACCTGCCATCTTATCAGATCACAGGCCATCTGAATAAAGCACCCATGAAGATTCAATTGCTGTCATTGTTTATTGGGTTTGGTAGTGACAGGCAGCTGGAATGTCGGTGTCTTTTCCAGTTTCAAAACCTATATAATTTTATTAAGCAATGTCACGCCAATACGTTCAATAAAAATATTTTTGTTTAAAAAAACATGTGAATTCCTCTGCAAGACTGTGAAGCAGGAAGAAGTCATGGTAAAAAACAAAACACTTGGATAGACGATGGAGAATAATAAAAAGCAATATTTAATATTCTCTGTTTTAAAATCAACATTTTAAAAACATTATATTTTAAAGATATTGAAACTTATTTTTATTTCATTTTGAAACAAAAAGTAAAATTCCAACAGTTAACTGGGTTTTTATAGTTTAAACTTTCAGAATAAACTGAGAAAACTGTGGTAATGCATGGCAAATTAAAGTCACATACTCTGTTCCTGATTGAAGTGTACAACTCATGGAAACTCTGAATTTATCAAAGCCAAAATTTCAATTTTCTTTGCCCACAATATCCTCTAAGGGGAATGCTTTCCTAAACAACTGAATGATGCTGACGAACAGTTCTACTTCTCATTAGAGGTAAACGATTTTTTTTTTTTGTTTTGTTTTACTCAATAAACTACGTTATTTCCTCTTGTAGCTGTACCAGCCTGCAGTTCTCTACCGGATATCTGGGTAGAAAGGGTAAGGTTCTTGGCTTTCTCTTCATGCAATAAAAAATAGAACTTAAAAATCTCTCTGAATTGAAAACAACAATGTGAGTTTCTGCTGCCTCCACTGAAAATGTAATCCTGAATCTGCTAATATCTTACTTTTTTAAAGGATACATTGTTATGAAGAATGGAGACTACAGTGAGGTAATATCTATTTATAAGTTTAAACGGTTAAAATGGTCATTGAAACTGCTGCATGTTTTGTATAAGGAAATGTGGCTGTCTAGAGGGAAAGCTCCTTTCTCTACAATGTAATATGCAATTGACATAAACCAGGAATCCAGACTTAAACATTGCTCCTAACAAATTGATGTTAAAAGTCGGATAGTGGTTGATTAAACAAATTTCTGTTAGTGTGAGCAGTGGAGGGGAAAAACTTAAAAATTTAAACCCAGGGTTTTGTCAACCAAATTAAGCAGCATAAAAATGGTAAATACATTTAAATGCCTAAATCTTTTCATAAGCTGAGATTTGACATGTTTCCTTTGATTGGGACATTTTCCATGCATGCGTTCTGGGGTGGGACTTGAGAGCTTGAAATAGCACAAAAGGATTTTATCAAGCCCAAGAATCTAGCACAGCTGTCAAATCTCAGAGGGGCAGATTCTCAATTTATGATAAACATTTCTTTGGATGTATTTTTAATTTGAGAACATGGGAAATATTTTAAGAAGTAGATCCAAATGTGTGCTGTCTTTGTTAGAAGGAATTTCCTCCATTTTCCTTACTTGAAATGAGAAAATAGGCGTTGCCTTTTAAAAAAAGCCTGGTAATTTCACACTTGGAGTTTGATGATTAAATATGTAAGATTATTTAGAATATGTAAAAATTATATACATCCTAGAGAAGTTAGTGCAAGTCATCCAAGGTATCAGTGAGATCTATTCATATTGATATCTTCAGTGTGTTTTGTATATATTGAATCCCCCCAGATTAAACAGTTGGAGATACTAAATTCCCTTTTAATAAAGATGACTCAATAATGATTTTTACAATGAAATATAAGGATAAAGACTTTATTTTACTACTGGATTTATTTTCCAGAAACAAAATGTAACTAACAGCTGTATTCTACATGAGCATGACTCACAGGATGGCACTAACTGCATATTATGGTTGCCAAGTGGCAGCATAATGTTGGATATTGAAAGCAGCTCTACTTAATCTTTTTGACCACAAGTATAGGTGGGGCTTTTCCTCCAACGAAGCAGTTCCAAAGTGGCTGAGACTTGGGACAGTGTATGAAACCCAGGCAGGCAAGGCAGCTGCAGGGCTTTGGGAACCTCCAGAAGAGCTGAGGTCAGCAGTTTTCCTTGGACTGATCTTCCCCTGAAATTGTGTTTTGGCAGGAATATGAAGACAGGACCTCCTCAGCAGACTTGGAAACTCTGGATTGAGTTTTTTCACCCCAATCTGCTCCCCTTCCCTCAATCACCTAGCCAGTTAACTTGAGTTAACTTAGAGGAGGCTAATTATTTAACCAGCTTCTGAGGCTGGGTTGGAAGAGGGAGGAAATTAATCACCACTGTATCCCTACTACCAAAGGTTAACCTAAAGCTTGTTCTTAGTAGGGACTAGGTATTTACTAAATTGTTAGAGTCCTAGGGGGAGGGAGGGTTTGCTGTTGGCTGACTTTACTGAGGTCTTGCTTACTGCAGCTGTGAATGTGAGTGTCCTAGATGACTGAGAAATTATTCACTACAGCTTGAGACAGTTTTCCACTTGGTCAAAATGATTGCTTAAGATTGGGAAATAATACTTGCATATAATTTTGGGGGGTAGTAAATGATAACATACTACTAGAATTAGATTTACAAATTAGCCTCAGCTTAGCATTTTATTTTAAGACTGGGAGAAGGCATCCCCAACCTATATGTCTCCTAGATTTAACTGTGTGTCTGCCTCCAACCAGAAATAAAACTATTAGTAATGTATTACTAGAAATTTCTTACTGTTTCTCTAACCTCCTATCTTTTGAACTATAAATGTTCCTGGAAGTGATAAAGGCTAAGCTACAGAAAATTCAGCAAATGAGTTTATGAGTTTGATTTATCAGCCCGCTGTTATATTTTCTTAAACAAGGAAGGCTGGCACTTCAGAAGGTACTAGGTTATTGAAAAGAGGACAATGGGAGGAAAGGGAAGACAATAAAGGGTAATGAAAAGGGAAGTTTGCTGACTTCATACACCGTGACTACTTATTAACCAGAAGTGTATAATGCATATGTTCCATACCTAGCCAACAACCTATAAACATAACTATGAACAGCCCAAAGAGTGAGCAGTGCCAATCATGGGGTTAACTTTTATGGCTTTAGAGTACAACAATGTTGCTGCATCTCTGCTGGCTACGGGGTTGGTTCGGATTTACCATCAAATTTCCTGAATGTCTTGCCTGACAGTTGGCTCTAATGGAAGATTCACTTCAATGGTTGCAGAATAAGCACTTTTCTTTTTTACCTTCCCCATTCTCCCAGAGGCTTCTGAAGGACTTGTAATTGTATTTGCCTAAGCCAGAGAACAATTTGTATGTCAAACAAAACCAAGCAAAAACCTATTTCTTAATTGTGGATCAACATTCATGAGAATGAATAGCCTGGAAAGTTCGAATTTGGTAAGTCATAAGATGATTTTCTCCAAAGCATGTTATATATGAAAAAAAAAAGTGAGTTCTCTTTTTATTGGTTTCCTCATGCAGCTAGCCAATTGGGTTTCAGCACATTTCAAGAGGAAGTCTTTTTTTAACTTTTTGTTCTGAAATATTTTTATATTCATAAGAAGTTATAAAAATAGTATAGAGCATCTGTGTGTACTCTTTACCCAGCTTTCCCCACTAATAAGATCCTTTGAAACTATAGCACATTATCAAAGCACAAAACTGACATTGGAATAATACTAAGTAAACTACAGACTTTATTTAGATTCTGACAATTTTTACATGCACTAATTTGTGTGTATGTATAATTCAATGACATTTTATAACATGTATATATTTGTGTAACCACCACCAAAATCAACATTCAAAATTAGAGCCCATGACCCACAACAACAAAAATTACCTTTGTGCTACATCTTTACTTCACAATTCTTCCCATCCCTAACACTCTGGCAATTACTGATATGTTTGTTGTTCTCCATCTCTATAATTCTGTTATTTTGAGGATGTTATATAAATGTTAACTTTTCATACTGGCTTATTAAAATTAGTATAATGTCCTTGAGACCTATGCCACTCATTGTGCATGTCAATAGTTGGTTCTAGTATTTTATTGCTGAATGCTACTCCATTTTCCAGATGTACCACAGTTTTTAAAATTTATTTACCCACTGAAGGATATTGTTTCCATCTTTGGGATATTAAAAATATTGTTGCTATGAAAATTAACGGACAAGTTTTTGTGTAGAAAGTCATGTTTTGATTTCTCTTTAGTAGCTACCAGTGTGGAATATGTAGCTTATACAGTAAGTGGATATTTACTTTTATATAAAAACTGCCAAAGTGATTTTCAGAGTAGTTGTATCATTTACCATTTCTAACAGCAATCATGAGAGATCCAGTTGTTAATCCTAGTCAGCACTTATTGCCAGTATTTTTTAATAATATACATTCTAATAGGTATGTATGGTATTTCACTGTAGTTTCAATGAACATTTCTCTAAAGGCTGGTGATATTGAATATCTCTTAATATGCTCATCAGTGAGTTGTCTATGTCTTTTGCCAATTTTCTAATTGGATTCTTTGTTTTCTTACTGTTGATTTTTGAAAGTTCTTTATATAAATGAAAGTCCTTTTTGGATATGTGGCTTGCAAGAATTTTCTCCAAGTCTGTGGTTGGTATTTTATTCTCTTAAGAAGAGTAAAGTTTTAGCCCTGGCTGGCGTAGCTCAGTGGGTTGAGCGCGGGCTGGGAACCAAAGTGTCCCAGGTTCGATTCCCAGCCAGGGTACATTCCTGGGTTGCAGGCCATAACCCCCAGCAACCGCACATTGATCTCTCTCTCCCTCTCCCTCTCTCCCTCTCTCTCTCTCTCTCCGCCCCCCCCCTTCCTTCCCTCCCTAAAAAATAAATAAATAAAATCTTTAAAAAAAAATTAAGAAAAAAAAAAAGAAGAGTAAAGTTTTTATTCTCTTCTATAAAGAAAAGTTTTAATTTTTAGTGAAGGTCAACATGTTGATTTTGTTTATTTTTTGGGTCATTCTTTTGGTGGCATATCTAAGAACATTTTACCAAGCCCTAAATCCTGAAGATTTTCTATGTTTCATCTAAAAGTTTTATAGATTTTAAATTGCACATAAGATCAATTGTGAGTTAATTTTTATATAGGATATGAGGTTTAGCTCAACATGACTTTATTTTTGATTATAGATGGATTCTAATTGTACCAACATCATTTATTGACAAACTATTCTTTCTTTATTGAATTTTATACCTTTATAAAAATATCAGTCTGCTTTGTAAAAGTAACAGTGGATCTATTTCTTAATTTCCTATTGTTTCCTTAATCTATATATCTCATCCTCTGCCAATACTACACAGTCTTGATTATTTTCCCCATATGGTAAGTCTTAAAATTGGGTAATGTGATTGTTCCAAATTTAGTTTTGTTTTTCATAATTGTTTTAGCTCCTTTGCCTTTTCCACATAAATGTCAGAATAGGTTTGTTTATATGTACAAGAATACATGCTAAAATATACTTCAATATGTAGAATGTATCTCAGCATATATAAGAAGCCCACAGCTAAAATCATGGTTGATGGTGAAAGATGCAAGGTTTTGTCTCTAAGATCATGAATAAGACAAGAGTAGACACTCTCACAACTCCTATTCTTTATAGTACAGATGTCCTAGCCAGAGCAATAAAGCAAGAAAAAGAAATAAAAGGCATGCGAATAGGAATATAAGTGGAAAATTGTCTCTGTTTGCATATGATATAATCTTATGTAGAGAATATCCTAAATATTTCACCAATAAACTGTTAGAAATAATAAAAAAAATTAGTAGAGTTGTACAATACAGATGGGAATACAAAATATTGTGTTTCTATACACTCAGAACAAATTATCTGAAATAGAAATAAAAAACAATCTCATTTATAATAGCAAAAATATTAAAAAGTTAGGAATAAATTTAACCAAGGAGGTGAAAGATCTATATACCAACACTATAAGATTTTGATGAATGTGAAGAAAACACAAACACATGAAAAGATCTGGTGTTCATAAGTTAAAAGAATTAATATTATTAGGTTTATTATAATGTTTATAATTACCAAAATGATCTATATATTCAATGCAATCTGTATCAAAACTCCAAAAGCATTTTTCACAGAAATAGAAAAAACTATTGAAAATTCATAGAGAACAAAAGACCCCAAAGAGTCAAAGCAATCCTAAGAAAGAAGAACAAACTTGGAGGCATTAAACTTTCTTATTTAAAACATGGAAATAAAGAACAAACTGACAGTGACCAGAGGGGAGGAGAGGGATAATGAGGAAAGAAGGAGAAGGATCAAGTTAAGGAACATGTAAAAAGTACCCATGGACAAAGGCAACAGGGGGTAGGACTGAATGTGGAAGGTGGGGGGTGGGTGAGGGAGACTAATGGGGGAAAAATGGGGACAACTGTAATTGAACAACAATAAAAAACTAAAAAAACAAACAAAAATGCAATATTACAATGCAATATTAATCAAGCAATATGGTATTGGCATAAAAACTGATACGTACACTGGTGGACTAAATCAAGAACCAAGTAATAATTCTATGTATTTACAGTCATCTAATATTTTTGTTAAGTATATTTTATTGATTATGGTATTACAGTTGACCCATTTTTCCCCTTTGCCTCCTTCTGCCTGCTCCCCCTATTCTCTCCAGCAATCCCCTCCCACTTAGTTCATGTCCATGGGTTGTACATATGAGTTCTTTGGCTTCTCTATTTCCTATACTATTCTTAACATTCCCCTGTCTATTTTGTATCTAGCATTTATGCTTCGCATTCCCTGTACTTTCCCCTTCATCCTCCCCTCTCCACACACTGATAATGCTCCATGTGATCGCCATTTATGATTCTGTTCCTGTTCTAGTTGCTTGCTTAGTTTTTTTTTTTTTTAGATTCAATTGTTGATAGTTGTAAATGTATCGCTGTTTTAATGTTCATATTTTTTATTATCATTTTCTTTTTCTTAGATAAGTCCCTTTAACATTTCATAGAATAAGGGCTGGGGGATGATTAACTCCTTTAAATTTGACCTTATCTGGGAAGCAATTGATCTGCCCTTCCATTCTAAATGATAGCTTTGCTGGAAAGAGTAATCTTGGATGTAGGTCCTTGCTTGTTATCACTTTGAATACTTCTTGCCTGCAAGGTTTCTTTTGAGAAATCAGCTGACGATCTTATGGGAACTTCTCTGTAGGTAACTCTCTGATTTTTCTCTTGATGCTTTTAACATTTTTTCCTTATCTTAACCTTTGGCTTTTTAATTATGATGTGTCTTGATGTTGCCCTCTTTGGGTCCAACTTCTTTGGGACTCTCTGAGCTTCCTGGACTTGTATATCTATTTCTTTCACCAAATTAAGGAAGTTTTCTTTCATTATTTTTTCAAATAAGTTTTCAGTTTTTTGCTCTTCCTCATCTCCTTCCGGCACCCATATGATTTGGATATTGGAGTGCTTAAAGTTGTCCCAGAGGTTCCTAAGCCTCTCCTCATTTTTCTGAATTCTTGTTTCTTCTTTCTGTTCCAGGCGAATGTTTATCTCTTCTTTCTGTTTCAAATCGTTGATTTGAACCCTGGCTTCTTCTGTTCATTGTTGGTTCCCCACATGTTTTTCTTTATTTCACTTTGTGTAGCCTTCACTTCTTCCTTTATTTTGTGGCTGTACTCAATAATTTCTCTGATCATCCTGATCATCATTGTTTTGAACTCTGCATCTGACAGGTTGGTTATCTCCATGTCACTTAGCTCTTTTTCTGGGGTTTTGTTCTGCTCTTTCATTTAGGCCATATTTCTTCATCTCCTCAATTTGGTAGCCTCCCTGTGTTTCTGTATATTATGTAGAGCTGCTTTGACTCCCTGTGTTGGCACACCTGTTACATTGTAAGGGACAGAGCCTTAGTAATTTGCCAGGACAGGGCAACTTGCTTTGCTGCTTTATGGCACTGTTTGTGGAGGATAGGTCAGAGAGGGAACAATGCCACTTTCTTGGCTCTCACCTCACTTGCAGTCACTTCCCCTACTTCCTATAAGTGACTGATGCCCTTCTAGCTGCTTCCCTGGTGCTGATTCCCCAAGTGAGTGTTTTGTGTACATTCTAGGGCCCTGTGGGCCTTTAAACAGACTCTCCTGAGAGACTGGCAGTTTCTTCTGCCACCCCAACCCCCACTGGTTACAGTGGGAAGTTATGAGGCTTTATTTGCTGGCACCGGAACCTTGGGCTGTGTGGTCTGGCCTGGGGCTAGGATCGATTACTCCTTTGTTGTCTCTTCTTTTTTTTTATCTGCCTCATGTAAATGTGGGGCCGTCCTTCTCACCAGCCACTGTCACCACTGCCTCGCCATGACATACTGCATTCTCTCTGCCCTGGCTGCCTGTCTCCACCTCTCCTACCAGCCTGAATGAATGTTTGTTCTTTAAATCCTTGGTTGTCAGATTTTCATACAGTTACATTTTTCTGGAAGTTCTGATTATTTTTTCTTTTTAGATTGGTTGTTATCCTCCTTCTGGTTATGGAAGGAGGTGAAGCATGTCTACCTATGCCTCCATCTTGGCTGGAAGTCACAGTAACCTAATGTTTGAGAAGAGAGCAAGAATACCCATTAACTGAAAGGTAATCTCTTCAACATATGGTACTTGTATATTTACAATTGTTAAATCTTGAATAATGACCCTCTTTGTCTCTTTATATATTTTTTTAAAGTCTGTTTTGTCTTATACAGGTATAGCTACCCTTGCTTTTTCTTATTTTCCATTTGCATGCAATATCTTTTTCTCTTTTTTCACTTTGTGCCTTTGTGTGTTCTTACATCTGAGGTGAATTTCTTTTAGGCAGCATATAGTTGGGTATTATTTCTTAATCCCTTAAATAAGCCTATGCTTTTTGGTTAGAGAATTTAATGCATTTATATTTATAGTAATTATTGATAGGTATGAAATTATAAAACACATGTTAATTGTTGTGGTCTAGTTATTTTGTCTCTTTCTTTCTTTCTTTTTTTTTTTTGCTGTCCTTTGTAAATTAGTGATTTTCAATAGTGGTATGCTTTGATTTCTTTCTTTTTACTTTTTGTATATCTGATGTACATTTTTGCTTTGTGGTCATCTTGAGACTTACATAAAACATCTTATAGATGTAACAGACTATTTTGGGCTGATAATAACTAAACTTAGATTGCGTACAAAAAACTGTATCCTATTACTCCCTCACCACATATTTATTGTTTGTTATCATAATTTACCACTTTTTATATCATGTATCCATTAAAAATTATTGTATCTACACTTATTTGTAATACTTTTGTTTTTAAAACTTATATTATAGTTAAATGATTAACACAACATCATACTACAATACTGGAGTATTCTGAATTTTACTGTTTACTTACCTTTACCAGTATGTATTATAGCTTCATGTTTTGTTCTTAGTTATCATAGTTTTATTTCAGCTTGAAGAACTACTTTCAAAATTTCCTCTAAGAAAGTTCTAGTAGTGATGAACTCTCTCAGGTTTTGCTTGTTTTGAAAAGTCTTAACTCTCCTTAATTCCTATAAGACAATTTTGCCAGGCAATGTTTTCTTAATTGGCAGTTTTATTTTCCAGCATGGTTTCTGTCTTAAAAGGGTTTTATTATATAAAAGGATTTTGTTTTTGTACTGTTTTTAAATTTTTATTTGTCTTTGATTCATACTGCATTAGCATACTATTTCTTGGAAGAGATCTTTTGGGGTTCAAATTTTAGGATGACCTATTAGCTTCTTGAACTCAGTTTTTAAATCTATTCCCACATAGGTGAAGTTCTCAGCCAACATTTCTTTAAATAAGCCTTCTGCAAAAGAGTAGAAAAACAATTCTCCTTCTTCCCCTTCTGTGATTACAATTTATGCATAGATTGTTTCTTTTAATGATATCCCATAATTCATATAGGTGGTTTTTTTTTTACTCTTTTTATTTATTTATTTTTGCTTCCTTCTCAGGATGATTTCAACTGTTGTTTCTTATATATAGTTCACTAATTTCTTTATTATGATTGGTCATGCTTGATGTTGAAGCTCCCTATTGAATTCTTCAGTTTGGTCAATTCTTTAAATCTTGCACTGCTGTTTCATTTTTAAATTTTTTTGTTTAATTTCTATGGGCCAATGAATTTTTAAAAGTTTCATTTAGTGTTTTCTCTATGTTCTTTTGTAGTTCACTAAATTTCTCTAAGAGGATTATTCTGAATTCTTTTTTATGAGTAGGTACTTCATAGATTTCCATTTCCTTAGGGGAAGTCATTGATGTTTTAATTAGTTTCTTTTTGTGCAGTCATATTTCATTGATTATTCATGATCTTTAAGGATGTAGGCACCTTGTTCATTATTTATAGACTGGCTTGGGCAGACAAAATTTTTTACCAACCAGCACACCCAGAGATTATAGTGGGCTGTCTGGTGGTGTCCATGGGTCGTACTGCTACTGGTGTTTTTGAGCCTGCCATTCTTGTTATTGGGTCAGCAAGTAGTTAGTTAGGCTTGTTGTTTGGATACATGGGAATCAGTCTTGTGACTGCATCTGGGGGAAGGGCCTGGCTCTCCAGTCTGTAGTGATGGACTTGAGCCCAGTGTCTATGCAGGTAATCCTGGGTCCTGGATACAATGGAGTCAATTAATGCTAGGGACCAATAGGGTGGCCCCAGTATCTGAGTGTAGGGATCAGTCCAATACTTGAATGGGTTTTTTTTTGTGGGGAGCTTATTGAGAACCTGGGTCATAGGATGCTCCATGGATTATGGGAGCTGGCTGTTCCTGGGATGTAGTGGGAGTCTGGATTCATTCAAAAACCTCTGGTTTTATTTTGTTTGTAAGTTTATTTTGTTCATCAGATTCCACATATGAGTGAGATCATATGGTATTGTCTTTCTCTGACTGGCTTATTTTGTGTCTGCACTGTTGGTGGGAATGCAGATTAGTGCATCTACTGTGGAAAACAATATGGAATTTCCTCAAAAAATTAAAATGGTCATCTTTTTCCACATCTTACTAACATTTGTTGTTTGTTGATTTTTTGACAATAGCCATTCTGATAGATGTGAGGTGACATTTCATTATGTTTTTATTTTTCATCTCTCTGATGGCTAGTGATGTTTAGCATTTTTTCATGTCTATTAGCCATCTGTATGTCTTCTTTCGAGAAATGTCTTTTCAGACTGCCCATTTTTTAATTGGATAGTTTGTCTTCCTGGTGTTGAGTTGTGTAAGTTGTTTATATATTTTGTAAATTAACCCCTTATCAGATGTATCATTTGCAAATATATTTAGCAATCCCACTTCTGGTGATATATTGTAAAAATCCTGAAACACTAATCATAAAAAAACAGATGCACCTCTATTTTCACAGCAGCATTATTTACGATAGCCAAGATTTGGAAGCAGCCCTAGTATCCATCGGTACATGAGTGGATAAAAAAGATGTTTACACAATGGAATTCTATGTGGCTGTAAAAAGGAAGGAACTCTTACCTTTTTCCAACAGTATGGATGGACCTCCAGAATATTATGCTAAGCAAAATAAGCAAGTCAGAGAAAGACAATACCATATGATCTCATATATGTAACACGTACACACAGACAACAGCATGGTGATAGCCAGAGAGAAAGGGTATAGGGGATAAAAGGAGGTGGGCAAAGTGGGGGGGGAGTGGGGACAGAATGAAATTTTGCTTGGGCTCATGGATACATGATGTAGTGTGCAGATGATGTTTTATTGAGTTATACACTTGAAACCTGTATGATTTTTCAAACCAGTGTCACTCTAATAAATTCAATTTTTAAAAAGCTGATGAAAAATCTTAAAACAAATGAATTTTTTGCTTGGATTAAACTTAAGTATCTTTGTTTTTCACAACAAAGGAGAATATTGGAATTCTGAGATGACACAGTTTACTTTTCTATAAAACATATTTTAGAAACATGGTTTATATAATCCATAAATCAGTGGTTATTCTGAAAATTAATAACAATATTTATTTATATTTTATTTAAACATTTTCTTTTTTTGAATCATGAATTATTTTACTATATTTTTATTACCATTTAGTCCCCTTATACCCCTCTTATTGAATCAGCTGAATATGAATGTTTCAGATAAGTTTATTAGGTTTTTCTCAAAGGTCAATTGTGGTAGAAAAGACTATTAAAAGCTCAACTTTTTATTATAACATTACAAGAACTGCAGATTTAAAAAAAAGAAATCCTTATTTCTTTCTAAAACCTAAACACAATAGAATATTTTTATATTTATTTTTGTTTTGTTTTATCATTTTTGTTCCACATGGTCAACACAGGAGAAATAATGGAATGAAGATAAATAGACCAGATTGTACTGCACAGTTATGAAAATTAGGTCACAAACTTTTGTGTGAGTTTCTTCATTCAAAGTGGAAAGAATATATTAGTTGTCTTAGTCTGTTTGGGCTGCTATAACAAATATACTATAGACTGAGTTGTTTTAATAAAATGTATTTCTCACAGTTCTGGAGGCTAAGTCTAAGATAAAGATGCCATGAGATTTAGTGTCTGGTAAAAGTCCACTTCCTGGCTCATGGACAGTAGTCTGTTCATTGGCGGAAGGAGCAAGGGAGCTTTCTGTGGTCTCATTTTTAGAAAGGTACTAATCCCCTGATGGCCTAATCACCTCCCAAAGACCCTACTCAAAATACCATCACAGTGGCCATTATGTTTCAACACATGAATTTGAAGGGAGCATAAAAACATTCAGTCTATACCAGTAATTAAATGATTCACAATATTTGTTAGGAGATAATACATGGTTTCTCAGATAACACAATCCTTGCTGGTCTAAACAGTGCATTAGAGAAGTAGTTTTAAACAAATGGTCCGTGGATCACATGGGACTCTTAGAAGTATAAATTCTTGGGCCCTAACCTTGACCTACGAAATCAGAAACTCTAGGAGGGGTAGCCCTCCAAATGTTTCTAAAGCATGCTCAAGTTGGAGAACCATTGCATTAAGGTGAGAATAATAAATTCTGTTTGGATTGATTTGTGACTAGGTAGAGGAAGTTGCTTTGAGGTAGACCTTAAAGAATGAGTCAGAATACTTCTTCCTCCAGCTAAAAAGAACTTGACATATTTGGAAAACCAAAAGAGCTGACATTGTGGTGTTATGGGGAAGAGTATCAGCTTTGGAATTTCATACAGGATACCTTCCTGAAGACATTATACATCAAAAGCTTAGAAATTTCACTTTCAAGAGCTCATTGAAAGGAAATTAGTTCCTCAGATGTGTGTACAAGAATGTTTTTTGAGGCATTGTTTCTAAGAGTGAAAATATGACTATGAAGCTCAATGTGCACTAGAAAAATAAATTATGATACACAATTCTGGTAGAATTCTAAGGATGCATTAAAATGATTATTTAGATATATATTGACAAGATACTATATTCATAATTATGATCAAATACAAACTGATTATAAAATGTATGTGAACATGAGTCAAATTTAGGTAAAATATCTACACATGCTTTTATTTATAGATTTATTAGCTTAAAAAGAAAGTAGAGTGTTATCCACCAAAATGTTAGCAATGGAAATATTGGTGATATATATTTGGTTTGTTTTTACTTATCTCTATTTTCTAATGTGAAACTCTATCCCTTGTGTGAAAAAATAATGAAGGTTTAGAAACAACCTAATCTAAGACTTATAAGCAGATTTTGCACAATCTTATCTTTAGGGACTAAGAATACTCATTCTGTTTTTAAAAACACTGTATTTTTCCTGGAATATTTGGAAAGAACTAATCCTTCTTATTCTAACAGTTCACTGTCAAGGTTAGTATTTGAAATCTGGCATAGGTTTATTTCTGAAAGTTTGTATTATTATTATATAATTACAAAAATATGGTTTTCATATTACAGTTTCTTGGAAAAATAAAAATTGCTCTGTGGTTTTGCCAGTAATTTTCTATGTGAATTTGGAAAATTTAATTTCCCTGTTTTTTGGCCTTTGTTTTCTCATCTGTAAAAAGTTGCAAGATCAGATCCTGATGAACTTTAACAGCTTTAATATTCTAAGAATATGTAATAAATTTATAAAACAACCTCAGAGAACTACATGAGAAAGTATGGAGGCTGAAAAAAATGCAAACTCTTTAAAATACCCTTTAAAGAATTCTTCTCCAGTCATTGCACAGGAGATTGTTGATACTTCTCTCCTTTTGTATGGTTTCTCCCTTAATTGAATTTTAAAACAAATTATGTGTTAAATATCAAGATATTTGAATGTTGGTATACGTCTGACACCTGGTGGTCAAATCAAACATCACAGCTAAATTCTAATTCCCCAGACACTCATTCACTTCCTCTCACTGGGACTTTTTCCCCCTGATTTATCCATTCATCATGCATCCAGTCATTCACTCAAAAAACACTTGGTAGATACCAGCTATGTTTAAGACACTTACTATGGAGGAAAGGAAGAAGTAATAATGAGTTTTTGGTATGTATGAGGTTGCGGGCCATTTTGGGCAACAGAATAGACTCCATGGAATTAGAAGTCAGGGAAGGCTTCTTGGAGGAAGTGAGCTTTACCTTTCTTGGGGCTTTAGTTTCCCCATCTGTAAAATGGTGGTAATATTTTATTGTTGCATGGTATTGCTGTTTATGATTGACAGCCAGAGTGTGTATAAATTACTTAGTATAGCACCTTGCCCAAAGTAGACACCCACTGATTATTAACTGTTATTATAACCAATCTAAAGATAATCAGAGATGACTTCATGTATATCAGCTATTCTCTAAAATATTAATTTTATTTCAAAATTAATTCAGGTTCAAGCTTACATACTTTTTTTCTTTAGGTTGATTATGCAGAACATGAGATCAATTATTTTAGTTGAGTGGATAAACAAACCACAAAAGAGATATTTACAATTTGCTAGACAAACTGGTCAATTCAGCAAAATGGTCGATTCAGTTAAAATAACATTAAAAGTTATTTAATTAAATGAGCTGATTGCTTCACTGCAATGAGATGTCAGTTAGTAAATACAGCCTATTTGAAAATCCCATCTAGTCGGTGCAAAAGGATCAAACAGTCTATTTGGCATTATGTGAGCAGTGTGTGGGTTAACTTAATCTTAAAACTTTTTAAATTGCTTGTGCTTAGGGTTAAGAAGGCACTTTCTTGGACGCTATGTTGCTTTCAGTTAAGGTTGAATCTGTCTCATTTTCTCTTTAAGTACATGAAATATGAAGCAAACTAACTGTCTTTGCAAGCAATAAAAAGTAAAAGGAATCATTAAAAGCTCATTTATTCTTTATTTTTCTACAAGTAAGCACTTAAGTTATATTTCCTAAAAATATCAAACTTTTGGGTAGTTAAACTGCCATTTTCAAGGTTAAAACAAAGAGTAGTATAGTGGATTTTTGCCAAAAGCAATAATGTTCTGATCCAAAAAAACAAAAACAAGAGCAAGGATCATACCATTTTAGAAATGAATGTCTTACCTGAATAAAAACAAGATTTGAGAGAGGACAGGATGGCTGTCTTTAGATATTTGCAGTGTTTCTTGTATAACAGGACTTTACTTGGCTTTGATAGGCAGAACTAGATTGAAATGACAGATTTTGATTCATTAGAGGAAAGAACTTTATAACAACTACAATTGTTAAAAATAGACATTTCTCCAAAGAAGACATGCAGATGGTCAACAGACATGAAAAGATGCTCAGTATCACTAATCATAACAAAAATGTAAATCAAAACTACAATGAGATATCACCTCACACCTGTCAGAATGGCTATTTATCAAGAAGTCAACAAATGACAAACATTGGTGAGTATGTGGAGAAAAGGGAACCCTTGTGCATTTTAAGTTGGGGCAGCCACTATTGGAAAAAGTATGGAAGTTCTTAAAAATGTGAAGAAAAGGGAACCTTTGTGCACTGTTGGTCAGATTGTGAGTTGGGCCAGCCATTATTAGAAAAAAGTATGGAGGTTCCTAAAAATACTAAAGTGTTAAAAATAGCAAATCTATTTCTAGGTATTTATTCAAAGAAATGAAAACAATAATTCAAAAAGTTATATGCACCTCGATGTTCATCTCAGCATTATTGGCAATAGCCAAGATATGAAAGCAGCCTTGGTGTCTATTGATTGATGAATGGTTAAAGAAAATCTAAAATATATGCACAGACATACATACACACAATGGAAAATACTCAGCTATAAAAACAATGAAATCTTTCTATTTGCAACAATATGGATGGACCTAAATGGTATTATGCTAAGTGAAGTAAGTCAGACAGAGAAAGACAAATACCATATGATTTCATTATGTGGAATCTAATGAACAAAATATAAACAGACTCATAGATACAGAGAACAGACTGATGATTGCCAGATGGCAGGAGGATGGGGGTTGCTGGGTGAAAAAATAAAAAGATTAAGAAATACAAATTGTTAGTTACAAAATAACCATGGGGCTGTAAATTACAACATAAGGAATATAGTCAATAATATTGTAATAATTATCTATGGTGTGAGGAGTAGACTTATCAAGGTGCATAAGTGTCTAATCACTATGTTGTACACTTGAAACTAGTATAATAATGTGTGCCAAGTATACTTTAAAATATTTTAAAAATGTAACTACCTACATTAATAAAATTTCACTGAACTTCTCCTGAAAGCTGAAGTAGAAACAGCTTCTTTTGTTGCATCTACCAGGAGATACCCTGTAGTACTTCCCATACTCTGGTAGTTTTCTTTGAAATGGTTGCAAGGATAGTCTCAATACATGTGAATGTCTGAAGCTACTATAATTCTGTAAATAAACACAGATCATTAAAGTTACAGAAGCCTCTAGAATCTGCCATGATTTATGAGCAGAACTAATTTTTCCCTCAGCTAAATTCTGAAAGATAATCTGAGTTTCACCATCTTTTCCAAGCCACTACCCTTCTAAACCTGGTGACCTCCCAGCCATTTCCCAGGCTCTTATCCTGTTTCATTTCCAAATGTTTATATACTTACCCCAGGAATCACCTAATCCCTGATAAAATTGAAGTAAAAATGGATTAAATTTTCTGTTGCCCAGAGTTGATGATAGGGAAATCAGCTAGATTTCAAATTTACAATAAAGATGGAGACAACTGAGAAGCTGAAATGCGGAATTGCACGAGAATGTTAGAATGTATGTTTCAGGGCTATGCTTTTTTTGTTTGTTTAGTCTCTCTTTTTTATTGTTGTTCAAGTACAGTTGTCTTCATTTCCCCCCCTCTACTCTACCTCACCCCACTGACCCTTACCTCCCACCCTCAATCCTACCCCCTTTGGCTTTGCCTATGGATCCTTTATACATGTTCCTTGATGACCCTTCCCTTTCTTTACCCCATTATCCCCCTCCCCGCTTCCCTCTGATCACTGTCAGTCTGTTCTCAATTTCAATGTCTCTGGTTATATCTTGCTTGCTTATTTGTTTTGTTGATTAGATTCCAGTTAAAAGTGAGATCACATGGTATTTGTCTTTCACTGCCTGGCTTATTTCACTGAGCATAATGCTCTCCAGCTCCATCCAAGCTGTCACAAAGGGTAGGAGCTCCTTCTTTCTTTCTGCTGCATAATATTCCATTGTGTAGATGTACCACAGTTTTTTGAGGGAGCTATGTTTTACTGAGGTCTTGTTTGTTGATTATCTCTACAAGTTTGATTATTCTCTTAACTACAAAAGGGAAATCCTGACTGAGGTTATTGCCAAAACAGTGGATTTTTTTGATTCTTGAAAATATTTCTCAAACTACTGTTATCTATTTATAGATTTCCATGATATTTTCAGTTTACATAAAAAAGGCCATCTGAATTTATTAAAGTCCATACTTGCATACTTCTTTAGTGGGAAGCAAATACATGTGTATATCCAACTATGGATTGACATGCCCTTGATGCTATTTTTACTCTGTTTTGTGCAGAAATCGTCGCTCTGATAGTGCTTTCCTTAATAAAGGAACATAAATCCTCAAGATGAGAAGTAACAGCACAAACAGTACAAGAGCAAAGTGCACTGACCTCCAAATGCCATTTCAGTACACCCTCTATGCAACCACCTACATTACCATTTTCATCCCTGGACTTCTGGCCAACACCATAGCCTTGTGGGTTCTGTGGCGCTTCATCAGCAAGAAAAATAAAGCCATCATTTTCATGATCAACCTCTCTGTGGCTGACCTTGCTCATGTGCTGTCTTTACCCCTCCGGATTTACTACTACATCAACCACCATTGGCCTTTCCAGACACCCCTTTGCCTGCTGTGCTTCTACCTGAAGTATCTCAACATGTACGCCAGCATTTGCTTCCTGACCTGCATCAGCCTTCAGAGGTGCTTCTTTCTTCTCAAGCCCTTCAGGGCCAGAGACTGGAAGCGTAGGTACGATGTGGGCATCAGTGCTGCCATCTGGGTCACCGTGGGCACTGCCTGTTTGCCACTTCCAATTCTGAGAAGTACTGGCTTAGCCAACAACACTGAGTTCTGCTTTGCCGATTTAAGGCTTCAACCCATTAGTATGGCTTCCTCCATTGCCATGGTAACTATAGCTGAACTTGGAGGGTTTGTGTTACCTGTTATAATTATTACTTATTGTACATGGAAAATGAGAAAATCTTTACAGGAAATCCAAGCTCCCCCTCAGAATACCAAAGAGAGAAAAAAGGCTTTGTGGATGGTTCTGATGTGTGCAGTGGTATTCATTGTGTGTTTTACACCTTATCACCTCAACTTCCCACTTTTTATGATGGTGAAGCAAGATGTGTTTTCAAACTGCTCCCTTATCAAGAGTACTCTATGTTTCCACATCATTTCCCTGTGTCTTGCAAATCTGAACTGCTGTCTTGATCCAGTTGTATATTATTTTATGACCTCAGAATTTCGTGATAGATTTTCGGAACATGGTAGTGTGGTTTTTCAGTCATGTGTGAGATGCAAGGACAGTGTTTTAGAAATTCATCACAGAAATGAGGATCTTCAAGCTATCTCGCTTGAATTTTTGGATGATTCCAAGACAACATAATTAAATAATTAGTGGGAATGATCTATATGCTCTATCAATATAGCTATGTCACCTTCAACATGATTCTTAAAAAATGGTGTTGTTGACTGCTTTAGCAAAACATATCCCCCTTTCTTTCATTTTCAAAATTAGTCTTTTGAAAGAGCTATCCATGCCTATATTTTATGTACCAATGTAAATATAAGAAAATATAGAAAACTGAGGGGCAACGGAATGAATCATACACCTCTTCCTCAGCAATGGGCCCAGTCTTTTCACCTTCTTTTACAAAAATTGAAAACCAGTAGATATATAGGTAAATTTTTGAAATGTTTAAAATGTGCATGAGAATAATATGATTCTAGCTTTATTTAGAAAATAACACACTACTTGAACAATGTAGACAAAAGAGGAAAGGTTTATTAAATTAGGAATTATGAGAACTCTTATTCTTGTAATTTAAAATGTCTATGATACTTGTACTTTCTCCCCTTGGAGAAACAAACAATTCAGATTCATCCCAAATATCTCAAAAATGTCAACAGATTGACACACAGCACATACAGCTTAAACATACAAAAAAACTGTGTTCTAACTTATTCCACAAAGTTTAGTTTCAGGGTTTGCAATGAAAGCTCTTTGCTAGGGTGTGTCTGAGTATGTGTGTTGTGATGCATGATTTCATGTATTGGTACTCATTCAGCAAATATTTTTTTATTCATTAAAATCAATTGTGACATGGTCTTCCTAGATGAATTCACCTGCATACAACCTCAGTCAAAATTTTGCTTGATAGATTTAAACAATGAGGGCTTACACACATGCATATAGTTTTCCAGATGGACCTCATTTCTTACAGGTAAAGATATATATAAGGAGAACGTTGGTGAATTGAATCTCACTATAAATGAAAAATAAAAAATTATGTTAAAATTACTTTGGTTAAATCATTTTGTAACACAAATCACTCCCATTGGAAATTGGAAACAAAATTTCATATAACAGTTTTTATTATTATAGTATTTTAAAAGGCAGTGGTTAGTTTTATAAAACTACAGTCATGTACCGAATAACAATGTTTCCTTTCAGTCAATGATGGACCAGATATAATGGTGTTCTCATAAAATTATAATGGGATTGAGAAATTCTTATTGCCCAGTAATGTCGTAGCCATCATAATGTCATAGTGCAATGCATTACTCATGTGTTTGTGGTAATGCTGGTGTAAACAAACCTATGTGCTTCCAGTCATGTGAAAGTATAGCACATATAATTATATACAGTACAAAATGTTTGATAATCATGATAAGTGACTATATTACTGATTTATATATTCTCTATACTATTTTTATTGTTTTACAGTCTACTTTTTCTACTTATGAAAAAATGTTTACTTGCTGTATTAGCTGGCAGCAAGCAGATACATCTCATGTTTACCATGTCTCCTGATTGCATTATTTTCTCTTGTACTTGATTTAATACTGTGTTGTTATTTGTTATTGTGTTATAATATGCTATATAGGCTTGTAACCTAGGAGTGAAAGGCTATATCATATACTCTAGGTGTGTGGTAGGTTCTACCATGTAGGTTTGTGTCAGTGTACTCTGTGGTGTTCTCACAATGACAAAACTGCCTAATGATGCATTTCTGAGAATATTTTCTTTATATGATTGGAAATTCACAAAATATTTTATTTGTGTGAATTTTTTTTGTAATAATGACTGCCTAGCAAAACAAGAACAGGCAATATTTACCACAGGGGGATTAAAGAAAACAGAAAAAACTCAAGTTCTCTGAAGTTATTTAGGGATCTATATTTTAGCCAAGTTGTGTCCTATATGTTCTATAGAAATGATTATCTCTTTAAGTACCTAAATATTGAAAACACCATTTTACCTGAAAGTGTTTCTAAAATATATTATTTCCTACCCACCTAAGCAGTTTGTTTTAAACAAGAGGACATGGTGTATGAAAGAACTATTCATCCAGATTCACAGGGCCAGAATCTTAATTTTGGGTCTTCCACTGGTAAGCTATGTGACTTTGAGGAAGTTAGTTTTTTTTTTTTGTTTGTTTTTGTTTTTAGTACTTGTTCATGAGGGAGCTGGACTAGATGGCCTTAATATGAGACAAACTTTTTAGAATGTGCTTTCTAAACTCCAAAGAACTTTATAAATGATTATTTTTGTTATTATTAGTATTGATATTGTTATTATTTAAGAAGAGCTTCAACTCTAACATTTAATGTAATCTTTTCAGGATGACTGAGGGTCATTATAAACATTGATTATTGTATTATACACATTTTCTTCTCTCCAAGCTATTGAAATCTGTAGAATTGCTTGTACCTACACTAAATCGGCCCTATGAATTTTTAGTTCTTATATATTTTATTTTTAAGGGCTTATTTTCCCACCAATTTTAGGCTATCTATTTATACTTGTTGCCATTGTCAGTAGGACTCTCTAATAAAGTCCTTATAATTTTAATTAACACTTTCTAATATCTTATAGCTTAGAAAGTACACTAATCAAACTAGTTATAACAGAGTTTAAATTTAATAAAAATGAGTAAAATTCTGCTTGTTTTATTTTATTTACAAAGGGTGTGCATGGAAAAAGAACATCTCCTATGGAACAAAGTGTATGGGTTTTACTTTATGGACTTTATGACATCTATTTTGGCTATGCAGAAATATTTTACTTCCTTCCTGGTTCTGTCAGCTGTGTTTGGATAGCTGAGGTTGCCAAATATTTGAGTTCCAGTTTGTTGAGGTGTGACTAGATGTTTATGACATCAAAAATTTCTTAGAATATAAGTATCACCAGGTTTTTAAATATATATATATAATTCATCTATAATTCATCTATATTATACAGAAAAACTTCATCTATATATAATTATATACATAATTATATATAGTTATAACTATATAACTATATATATAACTATATAACTATATATAGTTATATATATAGTTATATATAATTATGTATAGCTATATATAAATATAAATATATATATACATATGTTTTCATCTATAGTATATAGAAAAACTTCCAAAACCATTACTGGTTTCTATTATGGGGGGTTTATATTTTCTGTAATTGCCTTAATAAACTATCTGCCCTTTCTATTTAAGGCCACTTGGTAGAAATTCCCTATTTATTTTTGGTTTTATTTGAGATACATTAATTTTTTTGAGGTTGGTCTATTGTTATCATGAGTAATAAAAATTATCCAAAATATTTAGAGAAGCATAAAAAACAGACTGGTTTACCAACTCTCTTCAAGGTACCAAAATTCTCCAGACGGCACCAATTTGCTCCTCCTTCTATAGGAGGGGTGGAGGTGCTACATGCACTCATGTTAATCCAGTATTTCTGGGTCCAGGCAGTTGTCCACCTGCATCTCTCTACTTCCTATTCTTCCAAATATTGAAGTGCAGGAGTCCTAACAATGGCAACCTTGAGTCTGCAACTGTAACTGATTGATAATAATTAGATAGATGTGGGTTCTAGTACTATCTTCCATTTCTTAACTTTATAACTTTAGCAAGACATTTTATCATTCTGAAGCTGTTTCCTGATATGCAATATGGTGATAATAATCTCTGCCCTTTCAGCTTCATAAGACTCTTGTAGAAAGATCCAATGACAGTTATTTTTAAACTATAATGACTATTTAAACATAAGGACACAGGGAAAAAGTAATGTTCAGAAAAGAATTAGGTAAGGGAGATGAAGTGTCCCTCTCAAACCACAGCAGCATAGTAGGTATTGTTAAAGCTTTCAAACAACCTGTTAGCGTAGAAAACATGAATGTTTGAACTAGTTCCCAGGGTTAAGCAAATACTGGACAAGGCCCCTGAAGGTAACAGAAGGAGCCATTTACCTGGTCCCCCAGCATGAGTTAGTTAGATTCAAGCTTTCAGAGAAGTAAGTTAGGATTACAGGTAAGTATCTCTGAAGAAATCAAATACCAGAGATTGACAATAGTCTTAGGGAAACAATGAACATAGAATAGGGTGAAGTAAGCGTCTTCTATGAATGAATTCTGTAGATGGAAAGCAACGTCTTCAGAACCTTGGGAAGAAATGGACTTGAATCACACCTAGAGAAACCTACAGCTGTAGAGAGGAGGACTAAAGGCAGGAAGAGGTTGCCTAGCAGCATTGTTTGGACATAGATACATTTGTTGTGGGGCATTTGAAGGTTCAAATAACTTCATGTATTGCATATCTACAATCATTGATTTAGTTAAGCATATTAGATAATCAAATCTGCATAAATATGAAATATACAAAAACTCAAAGTGTCTTAAAAATGTTAAACATGCACACTTCTGCCTTTGCTCAGTTTCTCTGTCATGTATGCCTTTACTCTTCTTGTCTATCTAGCCTTACAATTTATTGAATATTCAGCTTAAAATCTTACTTTACTGTAAAATTACATCATCTACTCTATACAGTAAAGACCTTAAGGGTGTCAATCAAGGACAGTATAATATGTTGTGCTCTACAATACTGAAATTAAACCTAATTTCTTATATGGACGTTAAGACCTTGGTAGTTATTTTCTGTTGTTAGTTTAATTAAGGCTTGAATATTTCTCTCTGTGCAGGAGATTTCATTTTGAATATAAACTGTAGTTAATCTAATTCTATCTGCATCATGCAAATAGTGGATGCTCAATAAATGCTTGTTGCATGATTTAAAAGAAAATATGTAGTGATTAGTTAGATATCCAAAAGAATAATTCCTATAAAGTTGACATCAATAAATGCCACAAGGTTTATGCTCTCATTCTGTCTGTAATTACCATAAATACCAGAAGCTCAGGGCCTGAGAAGAGATTATTTCTCCCAACTTTATTGATAAATAACTAACAAATATAATTATGTGTATTTAAATGATATACCATGATGATTTGAAATACATATCTGATGCATATATGCCACTGGAGTCACTGTATCTTGGAAGGTAGTTGAATTTGTTGAATACAAATGAGACCAAAGTTTGGCTGGCTCTCAGTTAACTAGGTAACCAAATTACAGTAGACTCTGACTTTGTAGTTATTTAAAATATGTTTATAAGCTGTTTATTAAATACTAAAACACTACAAAGGTTTCTGGAAGTTTGATTCTTTTTTGTTTTGATGTGTGCGTGTTGCTATTAACAATGATTCTGTATGTCTTCTTTTCTCAGTAGGAAATTGGAGGTATGGAGTGGGTACAAAATAATGATAACATCTCACAAGATCAGTCACTCCCTCTCCCATCGATAGTCCTAATTCTTTCTTTTATTTCCAGTGGATTAAATAAGGTATTGATAAAATCAGACCTGTTGAGCCTCATCCAAGTTTCTTTTATAGTGCCAGAAACCTTCTCCTGCTCTTGCTACCTCTCCAGCTTGGCATTTTGTAGTTGCTGTGTCTTCTCTGGGCCATATTTCTTGGCCAGTGGTGGCTTTCCATTTAGATTCTCATAATATATCTGTGGGTTTGTCCCAACTGGAAGTCAATGAAATTTACTGCCTTTACCATTTTTGAAACTGGGTTAACAGAAGCAACTCTGGGAAGGAGGAGAAGACCATAAAAGACCACATCACCCTAGGACCAGAATGAGAGAGGAAACTTAACCTTTGTTATTGGTTACCACTGGCTTACACACTAGTTGCACATGGACCTCAAATCGTATTTAGTATCACCTCTTAGTTCCCTACCTCAATATATCTTCTGAAATATCCACTACCAATGGCATAAAACCCACATTCTTTTTTTTTTATTAATAAGGTAGCTTGCTTTTTTTATTTTTTTAAAATATATTTTATTGATTATGCTATTACAGTTGTCCCATTTCCCCCCTTCTCTCCCCTCCCCCCTGTACCCCCCTCCCACCCACGTTCCCCCCCTTTTGTTCATGTCCATGTGTCATATTTATGAGTTCTTTAGTTTCTACATTTCCCGTACTATTCTTGCCCTCCCCCTATCTATTTTCAACCTACATTCTATGCTACTTATTCTCTATACCTTTTCCCCCTCTCTCCTCCTCCCACCCCCCTGCTGCTAACCCTCCATGTGCCCTCCATTTCTGTGGTTCTGTTCCTGTTCTAATTGTTTACTTAGTTTCTTTTGGTTTTGCTTTAGGTGCGGTTGTTAATATTTGTGAGTTTGCTGTCCTTTTACTATACATGTCTTTTCTTTATCTTCTTTTCTTAGATAAGTCCCTTTAGCATTTCATAAAATAAGGGCTTGGTGATGATGAACTCCTTTAACTTGACCTTATCTGAGAAGCACTTTTTCTGCCCTTCCATTCTAAATGAGAGCTTTGCTGGATAGAGCAATCTGGGATGTAGGTCCTTGTCTTTCATGACTTGGAGTATTTCTTTCCAGCCCCTTCTTGCCTGTAAGGTCTCTTTGGAGAAATCAGCTGACAGTCTGATGGGAACTCCTTTGTAGGTTACTGTCCCCTTATCTCTTGCTGCTTCTAGGATTCTCTCCTTCGTTTTTACCTTGGCTAATGTAATTATGATGTGCCTTGGTGTGTTTCTTCTTGGGTCCAACTTCTTTGGGACTCTCTGAGCTTCTTGGATTTCTTGGAAGACTGTTCCCTTTGCCAGATTGGGGAAGTTCTCCTTTATTATTTGTTCAAATACGTGCTCAATCTGTTGCTTTTCCCCTTCCGATTCTGGTACCCCTATAATTGGGATATTGGAACGTTTAAAGGTGTCTTGGATGCTCTTAATCTTTTCCTTGATTTTTTGAATTCTTATTTCATCATGCTTTCCTGCTTGGTTGATTCTATCTTCCTTCTGGTCCACTGTATTGTTTTGAGACTCATATTCCTTCCTTTCACTATTGGCTCTCCTCCGAGTATCTTCCTGCATCTCTTTTATGGTAACCTGCATCCTTTCATCTCAGTTGAGTCCAAAATCAACCACTTCCGTGAGCTTTCTGATCACCAGTGTTTTGAACTGCGCATTTGATAGATTGGCTAATTCTTGGTCGCTCAAAAGGATGAGTCCTGGGGGACTGATCTGCTTTGTTGAAAACATATTTTTCCCCTGTCCTTTTTTTTTTTTTTTCCGGTCTGGTTGCTCTTGTTATGGTGGGGGGCAGAGCCTTAGGTGCTCACCGAGGCTGGGCACCCCAGTCGCTAGATTGTGACATTATATGTGGGGGCGGGGCGGGAGCGGGAGAAAACAATGGCGATAGTTCCCTTCTCCTGGACTCAGACCCTTGTCTGGGCTTCCGGGCCGCGAGTTCTGCCCTGGTCCACAATCGCTACCGCTCTGGGTCTGCCAGCCGCAGCTTGTGTACTCAGGGATCACCGCTGCGTTCTTGCGCCCCGGATGGCTGTTGCGCCGATTTCACGCCAAACTTTCCCCGACCTCCGCGCACCGCCGACCCGAGCCAGCCCTGCGCCCGCCCGGCTCGTCTTCTCCTACCAGTCCGGATGAACGCGTCTACTTCAACTTCTTGGCTGCCCGACTTCCATTCAGATAAATCCTCTGCCGGATCTGGGTGTTATTCTGACTGTAAATTATTGTTGTAAATTATTGTTGTTCTAATCTTGGTTGTGCGAGGAGGTACGGTGCATCCACCTATTCCTCCATCTTGCCGGAAGTCAAAACCCACATTCTTTATGCAGCCCCACTCTGCCCCGCAATTAGGTTTTTCACTCTTTCCCATGCATTTCCATTTATTTGCCTCCTGACTCCTCTTCCCAGAATACACCTCCCACTCCTCAGTGTAATACAATTCCAGCTTCCTTTACCTTGCATCCCACCTGATTTCAGGAATGTTCTTATCATACTTAAGAATGTAAAGAATAATAATAAGAACAACTCTATTCTTATCATACTCAATAATGTCTCTTCACCTTGTGGTCCTGCAGCACTAATTGGCCAGGTCATATCTATTATACTTGCATACCTGGCCTAGACTCTACATTATAAAGGATGCTTAGAAATCACTCCTGTATAACAAGAGTTTAAGAGTGACAACCCAGGTGGAAAGAGACAGACTGGAGGGGTTCCTCAGGACACCTGACATTTGCACAATCAAGAAAATGCTGTTTGTCAATATTATAGAATGAAGGAATAAGAACTGATGAAGGGAGAGAGCTGATAAACCTCCTCTCCCACCCCACCCCATACTATTCCTTGATATACCCACTGTCAAATGTCCTCATTTTCAGGGTAAGGAACAGAGACAGCCAAACTATTGTCAGAGTCTTATAGTAAGTGATCCCACAGTAAGTGGTGTTAGAATAGGAACTCAAATCCAGATATCTGGACTCCTAGACCTGTTCTCTTTACCCTGGCTTATGGTAACTTTTGAGTTATTTATTCAACTTTATGCATATATTATTTGCATTTTGTTACTTAAATTCTGAGTTCCCTGTTGGAAGGAACTGAGTCATATTCATTTCTACTTCTTACAACGTAGTTTACTGCAGGACTTGGGCACCAGGTAAATGACTAACAAATAGTTGCTGGTTGGTTTATTTTGCAGGCATTTAATTTTTTTCTGCTTTACAATTACTCCACTGCTATTAATTAGAAAAATAAAGAAGCCCTAGGAGGCAAAATAGAGTGTTCCTCAATGTATCTATGCCAGTACTGTTAGGCAAAGATCATCACTTACTGTCTTTGAAACCTTGGGTAAGTCACTGTCCCTCTCCAGGCTTTGATTTTCTTCATTTTTAAAACCATAGGGGTGCAGTTCATGCTTTCTAAGCTCCCTTTAGTTCCAATATTCTAATAAAGCGAATTTTCTCATTGAAATCTTTAAATATCATATTTTAAGCATGTTTTATTGATTATGCTATTATAGTCATCCCATTCTTTTTTACCCCCTTTGTCCCCCTTTGCCTGGTACCCCCATTCCCTCCAGCATTCCACCACCTTGGTTCATGCCCATGAGTCGTACATATAAGTTCTTTGGCTTCTCCATTTCCTATACTATTCTTAACCCCACTTCCATCTATTTTATGCCTACCAATTATGCTTCATGTTCCCTGTACCTTTTCCCCCATCAGCCTCATTCCTCCTCCCCACTGATATCACTCCATGTGATCTCCATTTCTGTGATTCTGTTCCTCTTCCAGTTGTTTGCTTAGTTTGTTTTGTTATTTTTAGGTTCAGTTGTTGATAGTTGTAAGTCTGCTGGCATTTTCCTGTTCATAGATTTGATCTTCTTTTTCTTGGATAAGTCCCTTTAACATTTCATATAATTGATGATGATGGACTCCTTTAGCTTTACCTTGTCTGAGAAGTACTTTATCTGTCCTTCCATTCTAAATGATAGCTTTGCTGGATACAGTAATCTTGGATGTGGGTCCTTGCTTTCCATGACTTGGAATACTTCTTTCCAGCCCCTTCTTGCCTGCAAGGTCTCTTTTGAGAAATCAGCTGACAGTCTGATGGGAACTCTTTTGTAGGTAACTCTCTCCTTTCCTATTGCTGCTTTTAAAAATTCTCTCCTTATCTTTCATCTTGGGTAATGTAATTATGGTGTGCCTTGGGTGCATGCTTCCTTGGGTCCAACTTCTTTGGGACTCTCTGAGCTTCCCGGACTTCTCAAAACTGTGTTTCCTTTGCCAGATTAGGGAAATTCTCCTTCATTATGATTCAAATAAGTTTTCAATTTCTTGCTCTTCCTCTTCTTCTAGCACCCCTATTCAGATGTTGGAATGTTTAAAATCATTCCGGAGGTTCCTAAGCCTCTCCTCATTTTTTTTGGAATTCTTGTTTCTTCATTCTGTTCTGCTGACTGTTTATTTCTTCCTTCTGGTCCAAAGCTTTGATTTGAGTCCTCGTGTCTTTCCTGTCACTGTTGGTTCCCTGTACATTTTCCTGTATTTCACTTTTCTTTTTTTAAGATTTTATTTATTTATTTTTAGAGAGGGAAGGGAGGGAGAAAGAGACAGAGAGAGAGAGAGAGAGAGAGAGAGAAACATCAATGTGCAGTTGCTGGGGGTTCTGGCCTGCAACCCAGGCATGTACCCTGACTGGGAATCGAACACGTGACACTTTGGTTCGCAGCCCGTGCTCAATCCACTGAGCTACGCCAGCCAGGGCTGTATTTCATTTTTCATAGCCTTCACTTTTTCCTTTGTTTTGTGACCATACTCAATCAATTCTGTGAGCATCCTAATTACCAGTGTTTTGAACTGAGCTTCTGATAGGTTGTCTATCTCTTCATTGCTTAATAGTATTTTTTTCTGGCGCTTTAATTTGTTATTTCATTTGGGCCATTTTTTTTTTTTTTTTGGTCTTGGCACACCTGTTCTGTAGTAAGGGGCGGAGCCTTAGGTATTCACCAGGTTGGAGCAACCCACCTTGCTGCATTGTGGTGCTGCATGTGGGCAAGGGATCTGAGAGGGACCAATGCCACTTGTTCAGCTCTCTGCTGGCTTTCAGTCACTTCCGCTGCTACCCATAAGCAAACTGGGTCCTTCTGGTGCTGATTCCCAGGTGAGTGGGTTTGTTTATGTTCTAGCACCTGTGGGTCTCTCCAACGAACTCTCCTGTGAGGCTGGGAGTTTCTTCTGCTGCCTTGACCCTCACAGGTTTTTTCAGTCAGAGGTTTTGAGGCTTTATTTCCCAGTGCTGGAGTCCTTGGTTGTGGAGTCTGTTTTGTTTTCCAGTCATTCCTCTCAGTTTATCCACATGCAAATGTGGGACTGCTGGATCTGCCAGCTGCTGCAGCCTTGCCTGATCCTCCAGTCGATGCCTTGTCAAGAGTCCTCTCTGACTGGCTGCCTGTCTCTGCTCTTCCTCTTGGTCTGGATGAATGTTTCTTCTTTAACTTCTTGATTGTCGTTGGACTTCCATAGAGTTCGATTTTCTGGCAGTCCTGTTTTTTTTTTTTTTTTAAATTTTGTTGCTCTCCTTCTTTTGGTTATGGGAGGAGGCACAGTGTGTCTACCTATGTCTCTATCTTGGCTGGAAGACCTTAATAGTATTTACTTTTGTTTTTTAATTGAGGTTTGGCCTCCCTTGGTCAGGTATTCTGATTTAAATAGCCTTGGTTAGAGCCCAATAATAGGGTTTAGTAAAAAGAAATATTATATAATATAAAATGAATAATTTTAATGTGTACAATTTGAAAGCATTTAGTATATTTACAATATTGTGCAACCATTACCTCTATCTAGTTCTAAGATATTTTTCACTCAAGAGGAAAACCCATACCCACTGAGCAGCCATTCTCCCTTCCTCCCATTCCCCAGCCCTGGCAACCACTTAGTCTGCTTTGTGTCTCTATGGATTTAACTATTCTGGATATGTTATATAGTTGGAATCATACAATATGTGACTTTTCGTGTCTGCCATAAGGTTTGCTATGTTAATTTATGTTGTAGCATTTTGTTCTTTTTTACATTTTTTATTCATTGATTTTAGAGAGCAAGTGGGAAAGAGAGATCGTCCACTTATTTATGCATTCACTGATTGATTCTTTTTTTAAAGATTTTATTTATTTATTTTTAGAGAGGGAAGGGGGGGAGAAAGAGAGAGAGAGAAACATCAAAGTGCGGTTGCTGGGGGCCATGGCCTGCAACCCAGGCATGTGGCCTGACTGGGAATTGAACCTGCAACACTTCGGTTCGCAGCCCGTGCTCAATCCACTGAGCTATGCCAGCCAGGTCATTGGTTGAGTCTTGCATGAGCCCTGAACAAGCATATAGGGACGATGCTCTAACCAAGTTAGCTACATGGTACCTGGCCAAGGCTAGCATTTTATTCCTTTTAATAGTCAAATATTCCATTGTATGAATACACCCCCATAGATCATTTATTCATCAATTGATGACATTTAGGCGGTTTCCGTTTTGGGGTTATTGTGAATATGCTGCTATGGGCTCTCATGAAATTCTATGTTAAACTTTTTTGAGGAACAGCCAATCTATTTTCCTTAGTAACTACATTATTTTATTTTCCTACTAACAACCTATGAGGGTTTTTAATTATCCGCATCTTCCTCAACACATTTTTAAAATATAGTCATTTTAGTGGGTATCAAGTAGCCTCTTATTGTGCTTTTGGTTTCCATTTTTCTGGTACCTAATGATATTGAGCATTATGTTTCATGGCTTTATTTGCTATTTATATATCTTCTTTGGAGAAATGTTTATTCAGATCTTTTGGTCACTTTTTAATCGTTTCTTTTGTTTGTTTGTTATTGAGATGTACAATTTCTTTCTGTATCCTATAGTAAAGTTCATTATCATATATTATTTGTGAATATTTTATCCCATTCTTTAGGTGTTTTTTTCACCCTCTTGACAGTGTTCTTTTTTATTTTAAAGATTTTCTTATTTATTTTTAGATAGAGGGGGAGGGGAGGAAGAAGGGAGGGAGAGAAACATCAATGTGTGATTGCCTATCACACACCCCCTACTGGGGACCTGGCCCACAACCTAGGTATGTGCCCTGACTGGGAATCAAACTGGCAACCCTCTGGTTCACAGGCCAGTGCTCAATCCACTGAACCACACCAGCCAGGACAACAGTGTTCTTTGCTGTAGAAGAAATTTTAATTTTGGTGAAGTTCAATTTATGTATTTTCCTTTGTTTCATATGCTTTTGGTGTCATATATAAGAATCCGTTGTTAATTCTAACATTGTAAAGGTTTACCCTGTCCTTTCTTCTAGGAGGTTTAACTCTTACATGTAATTCTTTGATCCATTTTGAGTTAAGTTTTGTATATGGCATAAGGTGGAAATTTAACTTCATTTGTTTTGCATGTGGATAGCACATTTCCTAGAAACTATTGAAGAGACTATTTCCCCCCTATTGAATGGCCTTGGCATCCTTTGTCAAAAATCAATTGACCAGAGACACGGAGTTTTATTTTTGAACTCTCAATTCCATGCCATTGATATATGTGTGCATCCTCATGCAAACACTACCTTGTTTGGTGACTAGCCTTATCATAAATTTGGAAATTGATAAGTGTGAGTCCTCTGAATTAGTTCTTCTTTTCAAGGTTGTTTTGAGTATTCAGTGTCCCTTGCAAGACCATGCACATTTTGGGATAAGGTTTTTCATTTCTGTAAGAAAGATCATTGGGATTTTGATAGGAATTACATTGAATCTGTACATTGTTTTGGGAAAATGCCAACTTAATAATATTGTCTTCCAATCCATGAATATAGGATATTTTTTCTACTTTTTTATGTCTTTCAAAAAAATTAGCCATGTTTTTTTTTTAATGTACATTTCTTGAACCTCTTTGGTTAAATGTATTCCTACATATTTTATTATTTTAATGCTGTTATAAATTAAATTGTTTTCTTAATTCCATTTTCAGTTTGTTCATTGCTATTGTGTAGAAATGCAATTGAGTTCTGCATGTTGATTTTGTATCCTGCAAATGTAGTCAGTTTGTTTATTAGACCTAATCATTTTGCCTTTGAATTCTTTAAGATTTTCTCTATATAAGATCATGCCATCTAAGAATAGAAATAATTTTACTTCTTCCTTTCCAATTTGGTTGTCTTCTTTTTATTCTTCTCTAATTTTTTGCTGACTAGAACTTCAAGTACAATGTTGAATAGAAGTAGTAAAAGCAGGCACCCCTGACTTGTTTCTGAATTTGAATGGGAATTTTTAGTGATTCATCTTTAAATTATAATGTTAACTGTGTGTTTTTCATACATATTCTTTCTCATGTTTAGGAAGTTCTCTTCTAGTCCTAATTTGTTGAGAGTTTTTATCATAAACAAATGTGTTGATTTTTTCAAATGCTTTTTCTGCATTATTTGTTATCATTTCTTTTTATTTTCTTCATTCTATATATGTGGTTTGTTACATTTACTGATTTTCTTATCTTGAGCAAAGCTTACATTTTAGGGAAAAATCTCACTGGTATAAGCCTCTTTATATGTTGGTGACTTTAGTTAGAATTTTGTGGAAGATTTTTGCATTTATATTCACAAGGAATAATAGTCTATAGATTTTTTTTCTTGTGATTTCTTTTTCTGGCTTTTGTATCAACACAATGATGGCCTCAGACAATGAATTAAGAAGTGCTCTTTCCACTTCTATTTTTTGGAATGAATTGAGAATGATAACTGTTAACTCCTTTTTAAAAAAGATTGTATTTATTTTAATCTTAGACAGAGGGGAAGGGAGGGAGAAAGAGGAGAGAAACATCAATGTGTGGTTGCTTCTTGTGCACCCCCTACCAGGGACCTGTCCTGCAAACTTAGGCATTTGTCCTGACTGGGAATCAAACCAGTGATCCTTCGGTTTACAGATTGGCACTCAGTCCACTGAGCCACACCAGCCAGGGCTGTTAACTCTTTTTCAGATGTTTGGTAGAATTTACCAATGAAGCCATCTGGTTATTTAGTGTTTTTTGTTCTTGCTTTGTTTTGTTTTGGTGGGAAGTTTTGATTACTATTTCTACCTTTTAATGTTTTTAAAAAAAATCTGTTCATATTTTTCTTTCTTCTTTAGTCAGTTTTGATAGTTTTTGTGTTACTAGCAATTTGTCTGTTTCATTTATGTTATCTAATTTGTGTATAATTGTTCATAGTATTCTCTGAAAATACTTTTTATTTCCATGAGGTCCGGATTTATGACAATACATTATTTTCTGATTTTAGTTTGTTGATTATTCTCTTCCCTTGGTCAATCTAGCTAATGTTTTGTATATAAATTTAATTACTTTCAATGAATAAATTTTTCATTTATTTATTCATGGAATAAGTTATTATTTATATTTGAAGTAATTGCTGATTAGGAAGAAATTATTACTATAATTTTGCTATTATGTTTTTGATATATCTTATATCTTTTTTCTCACAATTCCTTTATTATTGGTTCCTTTGTGATTTTTTTTCCAGTTTACTATTTTGATTGCCTTCTATTTTTTTCTGTTTTTTTTTTTCTCAGCACAGTCTGTCCTCAGGTAACACCATTGATAGGTTCTGCAACTTAAAGGGAAATTATGTATAAGAAAAATGATTTTACCATAGAGTAATTGGTACAAAAGAAAACTGAATTTCTATGGCACCTCTTCAATGTTGTAATGAAACATTATTATAATGCAATGACCTCAAATAAAACAATGTTATCTGAGGACCTGCTAAAGCTATTCTGGGAAGTACAATGAGCACTTTCACTTTACAACATGAAAGTTTGAATGAATATCAACTTATTATCAATAATATGCAATAATTCTGCTACTTTGTGTCTCAATCCTGTTTATACATTCATTCATATAAATCTTTGTATGTTGAGTGCTCATTAGCATACATTTATAATTGTTTTATGCATTTGTGTATTAAATCATATAGAAAAAAGAGTTTCAAACCAATAATGTAATCATATTGACTTTCATATTTGCCTATGTAATTATATTTAACATTGTTCTTTATTTCTTGGTATGATTTCCAATTATTGTATAGTGCCCTTTCATTTCAGACTTAAGGGCTCCCTTTAGAATTTCTTGCAGAAAAGGCCTACTGGTGACAACTTCTCTCAGCATTTGTTTATCTGGAAATGTCTTCATTAATTACTTCTCATTTTTGAAGAATAGTTTTGCCAGATATCAAATTCTTGGTTGACAATATTTTTCTTTCAACACTTAAGATATGTCATTTCACTGCCTTCTGTCCTCCATAGTTTCTGAGGAGAAATTGCCTATTAATCTTATTGAGACTCTCTTTTAAGTGATACATTATATCACTTTTGCTACTTTTAAGATTCTCTGTTTTTGTATTTCAACAATTTGACTGTAACATGTCTCAGTGTGGATCTCTATGTTTATCCATCTTGGAATTTTTTGAGCTTCTAAGATGCATCGATTTGGACATATTATCAAATTTGAGAAGTTTTAGTCATTATTTCTTCAAATTATTTTTCTGTCTCTTTCTCATTCTTCTTGCCCTATGGGACTTCCATTATGTGTATGTTGGTACAGGTGATTATCTCCTATGGGTTTTTCAGGAACTTTTCAAGGTTTTCTTTTTTCATTCCTATAGATTGGATAATCTAAATTGACCTACCTTTAGGTTCACTGATTCTTTCTTTTGTGTGCTTGAATCTGTTAAGCATTTCTAATAATATTTCTTATTTTAGCAGTCATATTTTTCATCTTAAAATTTCTGGGTCCAGTTTATAATTTATATCTCTTTATTGACATTCTGTTTTTGGGAGAGAGTTTATCTTCTGGTTCTTTACTTCTTTGCCCATCATTTTCTTGAACTAGTTGTGTATGTTTAAGGTGGTTTGTAATAGTCTTTACCTATGAAGTCCAATGTCTTCCTCAAAGACAAATGCTGTTTATTTTTCTTTCTTTATTTTCTATAAATGTGCCTGACTTAGTATGCTTTGTAATTTTTTTGTTGAAAACTGAACCTTTTGAATATTATAATCTGGCTACTCATGGAAATCAGCTTCTGGAAATAATATTCCCCCTCTCACCAGGATTTGTTTTTGTTGCATATTATAGATTATTGTTTTTTGTTTGGTTAGTGTATTTTTATCTATGTGTAGCTGGGCATACTTTGTACCTTGGGATCAACCCCAAATGAAGCTTTCTGGTCTTCTCAGGTCTTTTCTTATTGAGAAAATAAGTGTGCATCTTATTGAGTACTGTGTTTGGCTTTTTTGATTCCGCTATATACACAGCTGCTTTTGAATGTCTTAATTTCCCAAACAGCTTCTCCTTGGGTCCTAGATGTTCTATTGTGTCTCCACTTAAAATCTATTGTCTCTGTCACCTGCAGTATGTATAAAATACTCTTTAACTGCAGCTCTTCTGAGAAATGCCCTCTGCAACTCTCTAGGCTCCAAACTTACTACCTAGGAATATACTGTTCCATTCAGTATTTTTTAAGTAACTAATTTGAACATTAGTTTTACCTAACTATTGGGATCTTGAGAATACAGAGAACATCTTATTCTTTAAGTTGTGTCCTCAATTCACAACATACCTATCACATAGTAAATACTCAATAAATGTTACTATTGTGATTTCAGTTATAAAACACTGTCTCTGCAAAGTTCAGAGATGGAGCAAATTTCCATAAACCTCATCTTATTTAGTATCATATCTTCCATACCCATTTTTGTTATCCCCTCTTTATGTTTTAACTTCATTTAATGCTCATTTAACTTTATGACTTTGGAGATAAACTTAGAAACTTTATGGTTGGAACACCATAACTGTTTTGGTTGTGGCTAAGGTCATATCAAAAAATGAGTGAAAATGGCATTCCAACATATCAGAAACTATGAATTGAGCAGATGGATTTCAGGTATATCTTAGAATGTTCTACATGGATGTGTGTGTTTGTGTGTATAGTGGGGCATGTGGTATATGTGCTTGTCATTCTTTCCCAGAATGACCAAATGAATACCTAACTGAAAGTTAGTTTTTGGTAGGTGAATGAGCAATGATACTGAGCAAATTTTAATTTTAGTGTGCGATGTTTTAATGAGCAACTTTATTCTTATCCAGACCACTTGGGTTCATTTAGTTTGCTTCAGAGTCTATGTATATAAAAAAAGCTTGGTTAGATTAAGAAAATAAGCGATAGTTAATTTCAATCAAACTACCTATACTTGTTTTGTCAACATAATTCTGTATTAATCTGATATTCACATACATTTTTAAACAATAAATCCTCCTGATTCTTTTCAGTTCTTGTGTTTATATATAATGCTGTTATTTGGTGAGTGTATTTATCACACTTCTTACCATCTTTTTAATTTTTGCTACACATGGTGACTGTGACTTCTCACTTAGTTTATTTTTCTCTAAATTTTCTTGTGTCCTACTTGTTAAATAAATTAAATTTTTTTAAACTTTATGTTACCACCATAAATGGAAAATTAGTATTTTTATAAAAATAGAAGGCAATATTAAAAATAAATGAAGTAAAATCAAAACATTGAAATTAAAATGTTTTTTTAAGATTTTATTTATTTATTTTTAGAGAGGGAAGGGAGGGAGAAAGAGAGAGAGAGAGAAACATCAATGTGCGGTTGCTGGGGGTTATGGCCTGCAACCCAGGCATGTACCCTGGCTGGGAATCGAACCTGTGACACTAAATTAAAATGTTTTTTTAGACACTGTGCCTGCTCAAGGTTCTGAGGCATAGTCATGCTCTATGATACAATAGGAAATTATAAAGTGTTATATGGACACTAAATATTAAAGCCAGATACTTTATCTTTGATATCATCAGAAATACTGAAATGAAATTGAGGAAGATATGCTTTCCTTACTCTGTGATTTATTATACTTAATACCGAGTTCATGACATAGCTAACAATTTTACATTTTAGTAAATGTTCCTGTAATTTATTCTGTAACTTGTGTTTAGCTCCAGAATAGCATCTCCATGTCTTATGGGACAGTACTAATATAGAGATCTATAGAGAATTATTTTTGTTCTTTGAGACCCAAGCATACTAGTTGTGTTGAAGAGTATTCTATTCCACTGCTACCAAGAAATCATGGACAGAGTTACACTATTTCCTTCTTGCCTAGGGTTTCAATGTTAGGCTCAGTAAATTGTCTGTTGTAAAGCACTTAGGACCTATGGCAGTAAGTACTATGATATATAACTAATGAAGCATAATGAAAATAAGCACTATTTGCAAGGAGAGTTATTCTTGTTAAATCAAGGCTCAACTAGTACATTTTTTTGTTGGGAATTTTATCTGTAAAAATATCTGATTCTTAAAAATAATTATATCTGTACAGACATAACCAAGAATTTTCCTAAGATTTGTTTTAGCTCTTTCATCTTCAATATTTAAAAACCATTGAAATCTAAATGCTTCAAAACCATGCATCACTATAAATGCTCTTGATATAATAATAATAACAATGACTTTATCAATTACCTAATACATACTAGATACTTTTCATACTTCCCTTCATTTACTTTATGTAGCAACCTCATCTGAAAAGCTAAATAATATTTGAGTAGGTAATGATATTCTAACACTGTGATTCAATGTTATAATAATTATAAGGTGGTTGGTATCACCCCACCCTTACTAATGGGAATAGTATCCATATCCATGTTCTTACTACTATAAACTACCACTACAAATTTGGGAATCAGACACGCCTAGATCTAAACTTTAGCTTTACCACTTTATGCCTGGATATCCTGGGAAATTGAGTTTTCTGAATTTACATTTCATTCTAGGTAAAATACTCTTTCACAAAAATAGGTTCAGCTGAAATTGTGTGTCCTTGTATAATAGTAAGTGGGCAATAAGTGTTAATGGATTTCTTCTTTTTCTCTTTGATTTCTAGGTGACTCTTCAATGCAATTAAAGTAGATAAATTCTATTTGCATGTTTTCTGAGAAATGCCTTGGACTGAGTTAGAATATCTGAATGCCTACAACACTTATAGTTAGATCCCTGCATCTGAGCACTTATTACAGTGTCTATGAAATGTTTCTGGCTGTGAATCATGACTAACCAAATAATTTTCATGCTCCTAGAGAGCAAGAATCATGCCTTATGCTTCTGTGAATTCTACTTGGAGCTTGATGCATGATTGGGAATATAGCATAATGGTTAAAGGCAAAGGGTATGTAAAGGGTGCTGCTACTACCTCTATTGACTGTATGAGCTTATCGTTTCTGATTCTGTTTCCTTAGTTTTAAAATGGTGACCTGGGAATATATCCAAAGAAATCTGAAATACTAGGAGAGCATTATGCTAAGTGAAATAAGCCAGTCAGTAAAAGACAAATAACATATGATCTCATGTATAAGTGGAACCTAATTAACAAAACAAATAACCAAGCAAAATATAACCAGACATTGAAATAAAGAACAAACTGACAGTAACCAGAGTGGAGGGGGGAGGGATATAACAGGGGAAAGAAGGGAAAAGATCATCAAGGAACATGTATAAAGGGACTGTGGACAAAGCCAAAGGGGGGAAGGATTGAGGGTTAAGGGTTGGGGGTGGGCACGAGTGAGGTGGGGGAGAGTGGGTGGAAGAAAATGGAGACAACTGTACCTGAACAATAAAAAAATAAATAAATAAAAATATAAAACAAAACAAAAAAGAATACACGTACTTCTGCGTTCATTGCAGTGTTATTTACAATAGGCAAGATCTCGTGTCAGTCTAAGTGCCCATCAGTGGATGAGTGGACAAAAAAGCTGTGGTACATTTACACAATGGAATATTACTCAGCCATAGAAAAAAAGCAAATCTTACCCTTTGAAACAACATGGTTGGACCTGAAGACTATTATGTTAAGAGAAATAAGTCAGTCAGAGAAAGACAAATGCCACATGATTTCATTCATATGTGGAATCTTCTGAACACAATAAACTAACAAAACAAAATAGAAAGAGATGATAGAGAATAGACTGACAGCTGTCAGAGAGGAGGGGGTTGGGGACCTGGGTGGAAAAGGTGAAAGGATTAAGATATATGTCTATCTCTCTCTATAGATGATATAGATACAAATATAGATATAGACATAGATAGATATATAAACAACAATATGGTGATAGCCAGAGGAAAAGGGTGTGTGGGTAGGAGAATGTGCAAAAGAGGGGAAAATGGGGATGGAAGGAAATGTTGCTTGGGGTGATGGGTGCACAATGCATTGTGCAGATGATGTTTTATTGAGTTGTATACTTGAAACCTGTATGGCTTTGCAAATCAATGTCCCCCTAAAAATCAATAAAAATAAAATAGAATAAATAAAATGTTGATAGTATAATATCTGCCTCAAAATTCAGATGACATCATGCATATAATCTATCAAGCACGGTGACCAATACATTGTAATGAAGTTATTATAAAGTTCAGTTATTGATAAAGGGATGATTGATTAACTCAAACTTCCTAAGATATTATTAACCCTATGAATATTTTGAAGCAAAGATTTTTTGTTTCTTTGTATGTAATTATTATCAGTGTGATTATTAATAATTATTGCAATTACAACATTGTTAGGATGACAGCCAATATCTGAATATTTTATTTTGCATTATTTCAAATCTTTTGGCAGCAGGATGACTAGTATTTTACTTTTCGTATAATTAAGTCAGTGGCACTATATGGAAAAAGTTCTGAATCAATCATTTTGCTTGTTTCAGGTTATAGACTCATTACTTGGCTGAGCAATAAACTTTGGTTGCTATTCATAAACCACTGGCAAAAACAGGATATAACATCACTTCCTTGGGTTTAAAACAAAAATCCCCTACAAGAGTAAGTAGTACAATGAAAGTGAGTATGTGAGATCAGACTCTTAGAGCTCATTAGTATTTAGCTGTTAATGGAGGAAAGTACAAGTCTATAACTTTATCAGGTAATATATTTATCAGAGGCATGATATTATGGAGAGATTAATCCAAATCACTCAAGATTATCCTACTCGGGCTACTCAACCCTATTCAAAGTAAGACTTTGTCTCCACTTTTGATAGAGTGGATAAAGTGAACACAGAAGGCAAAACAAATCCCCACACATACATTAAAGCTTAAAATATTCAGGTTAGCATGCAGGCCACTGGGATAAAGACATGCTATGCTATTTGAGGCCTGAAACTCTATAAAGTGAGTCTTCTTGCTTTTTACCCATTTTGAGCACATTTCTTTGTTCAGCTGTTTGGATAACCAATAGGCCTTAAGTGAGTTCATTATGGACTGTGTGTGTTCTTCAAGATCTACTTGCCATCTAATTAGGAAATGGAATATTCCCAGAAAAAAATAGTGAACACTACAAACATTTCATTTGTGGATAAAATAATTAGAAATTTTGGGAGATTGATGATTATTGGACCTGATGGAAATTAGGAAGCACCTTTGAAGGATAAAGGACAATTATGTTTTGGGTAAGCAGAAGAACATATATTTTCCCATTTCACAGACTATTTGGGTGTTCATATTAGTATTAGTTGATCAATGTGTTAAGCACACACTAGATGTTTTTTTACTGTTGTTTGTTTTTTTCCCAATGCCTCCTCATTTACATTGTATATGTACTATATCAATCTAAACATGGACATATAAAAGTGTTATTTTGTAAGCCACAGATTTTATGAACTAAAATTAACATATGTGAAACTCCAAACACATACAAAACTAAACAAAGAAACCTTGACCACTTTCTCCAAACCAACGAGTTTAATTTTTTACGCTTTAATCCTTGATATGGAACCCCTTGAAAACATTCTCTATAGCACTCATCACCACCTGCATTTATATCAGTCTCGTCCTCAAGCACAGATGGGCACTCTACTAAACAATCTTCAACCTTGGCAAACAGCTTAAACATAGAAACAATTGCCTCTTTAATTTTGAAATTAGCAATAAATTGAGCACTCAGAGAGACCTGATTGCAATTTGAGAAGCTGCAACACTTCAAACTCTGTTTCCCAGAGGTTCAAGCCTGCAATTAGAGAACTCTGAGCAATCAACCAATTGAGCTCTCCCAGAGAGAATATGAGAGTTCAGGCCAAAATATGAAACTCAGTAAGTGCCTTACATATCAATTTTAAAACCTTGAAATTTCAAGGTTTTAAGTGCAGTAACTCAAAGAGAAATTTTATGTCTGGGTAAACAAGATAAACCAAGTAAATTCCATGATAATGGACTTTTTGTAAATTCCTGAAAACTGAGTTCAAGAAATCTAAGAAAAAAATATCCTAATGGTTACAGTCACCCTGACAAGAATTTCATTTCCTTCAATTAGCCATTATATGACAGGAAGGAATTTTTAGAAAAATAAAGTCAGAGTATTTTCTCTGAGCTCCACCTCTCTTCCCCCCCAAAAAAAAACTACTCAGAAAATATGCATTTACATTAACTTTACTTTTGCCTGGATGCAAAAAGCCTGCCATTGGAGGCACATTACCTTTCTGGTCACTAAAAGCCTGATTTCAGAAGGCTAGAGTTATATCTTTGCTCTAGTCAATGCTCCTGAAAGCCATGCAAAAATATGGTTTTTCTTTCCCTCAATTTTCAGATTTTTATCCTTTCTTCCCTGTTCCCATTAAGTTATTCTTGCCATGTTGTTGTAACTTCACTTCCTTAAGATGCTAATCACTTAAGAAAATCTTGCCATCAAAGGGGATTGTCATTTCAACACACACACACACACACACACACACACACACACAATTTCTATTTCACATCTATTGTATCTAAGGTCTCTTGCTTCATTTGCACTGGGATGAAAGCTTTAAACAAAGGCATAGATGTGTGTGTGTGTATGTGTGTGTGTGTGTGTGTACATACCCAGGTGTATGTGGACACACACACACAGAAAGTCTTATTTGGGTATATTTCAAGTACTTAAGGCAAATTGAAGAAATACTTATTTTGGTATCTTTTTGGTGAATCTGGCCACACACCTTGGTAGTTCTAAAAGAGGTCTATATTGAAAAGATTGAAATCCAAAATTTGTGTTTCTGAGAAACTAAGGTTTTCTTTTTATCATTCACTATGAGTATGTGTTGAGATAAAAAAAAATAAGCCCTTTGTTTGTACTGATACATTGACTGGCTCCTCCAACTAAAAGGATTCCTCTGTCCATTATCTCAGTTAGTAATGATTTGAGGTGTTAAATTTATCTGTGCCACCCTAGATATACAATATAGGTTGAAAGAATCTCTTTAAAACATTTTTTACAACAACAAGGACAATCTATTTTATTACCATTTGCAATCATGTTGAAAGCATTTTCTATGCATGGGGTACAGTAATGAATATATTTAAATTTGCATTCACATCATTAACTAAGGTGAGCATACATACCTATGGAGTGAAAGTGGGACATTTGACAGATGAGGAAAAAAATGTCCAGAAAAATCTCATTAATATTTTCCATTGCAGAAATTGAATGTGTTATATCTGAGGCTATTACACATAGTTTAATCGCTTACCCCTTTACATAAGATCTTGAATAAGATTTGTATTAGAATTAGCTGTATGTATCATCTATAGTTTGTGCAGTTACTCAGTAGGCAAGATGCCAAAGCCACATACTTTGCTTTAAAGGAATGTTTGCTGTACAGTTGAAGCAATAAGGTGCTGATCTATATGTGAGGTTTTCAGCTTCTAAAAAGTGTAAATACTGAAGTAAAAATGAAGGACCTATGAGTTGCAAGAGTGGAAAAAGAAAGCAGCTCACAGCTGTGGGAGAAATGTACGGTTATGCATCAAGCTTGGAATTTCACAGCTCTGAGGCCAAATTTGGAGACTGGCTCCAACTGGGTGATGGGAGTGGAACATGGTGAATGTATGCCTTGGGAAATGTGCTGCTAGAAAAATTTGCCCCAGGTGGGAAACCTTTCCAAACAAAACCTACCCAAAAGACACAGATGAAAAAAAAACCTCAAAGATTTAGTACACTTCAGAAAATTGTGTAAGTTGAAAGTGGCTTCAGAAATCATGTAATAGAGTGTCTTGTTTTTGTAGGGGAATAAACAGACCTAGGTGGATGGAGGTAGGGGTAACTGAATTCACAGGAGAGCTGGGGAAAGAGTCCAGCTTAGCACTCCTTGTCTGTAGTTATTTCTATTCATCCTACATCAAACGCAGGTATAGCCTAGAGGAAAACAGCAGTCTGAACAGATGCACTCTTCAAGAAAAGGGAAAGACTACTGCCACATTTTAGCTATATAGATTATCTACAAAATATGCTTTACTACTTTTCAGTTGCCTGGAGACACTGGAAAGTATGCATAAATGACATAGGTGTGCCTGCGTGCAGAGGGGAAGAATACAAATACCTAGGACAAGAAAAGAGAGACTCCATAACAAGGGGAACAGCAGTGTACAGCTGTGGGATAACAGAAGAGTTACAAATCATGCTTGGAATTTCACAGCTTTGGATACAAATTTGCAAGAGCTGTATCCTATCCTGGGAACAGTGAACAGCACGTGAGAAATGTACCCCTGTGTGCCTGAAGCACCAAGAAGGAGAGGGCTGTGAGGTTGGTTGGGGGACACCCTCCAAAAACTAATAAATATTTGCCTCTTCAATGGTCAATATTCTACCAGTCTCAGTTAAAAATGTGCATTTTCTTGTAAATTGCCTGCAGATACAAAAGTATAAAAGTCAGCAAGCAAGGGTGAAGGTACCTCTCAACATGCTTTTAGCACTTAAGTGAATCACTTCTTCCATCACTCCACTTACACTCTGTATCCTCATTTTGCCCTTTTACAAGTCAAATTTTCCTTCTTCAGCTTTTTATTCATTCAGCCCTTCTCTAAAATCCCCAGGATTCCTAGGTAATTCTCAAATCATAGCTATAAGCTCCCAGATCAGAATTCCCATTCTTTCAGAGCAACTGATTATAATAATTTACAACAAGATTTGTATCATTGGTCAAAACAAATGATACCCCTACAGCCCTCTAACTGGCTTGCATCTTAAATGAGAAAATGTATTGATTTAAAAGAATGTTTCTTTAAGTGAGGAGTTGGGAAATCAGAAATGATGGTCACAGACTTCAACAATATAGTGAAAACCATTAATCTTCACATCCAAAAAAATTTGTAAACCCTCAGGTTAACACAGACTCCATAATCAGACACATAGTAAAAATTTGAAAGCCAAAGATAAAGAAAATAATGAAAGCAGAAAGTGAAAAGCAATCATTATAGAGAGCCACAATAAAATTAACAACTGGCTTCACATGAAATACAATGAACGCCACAAAGCAGTGAGATGATATAGTCAAAATGTTAATCCTTTGTATTTTGGTGATTTCTGTGGAAACTTCTCTTTCACTTCTGATTTTTTTTGAGTTTTTTTTTTTTTTTCCTTAGGGAATCTAGTCAGAAATTTGTCAATGTTACTAATCTTTTTAGAGAACTGGCTCTTTGTTGCATTAATATTTTGAATAGTCTTTTTTGTTCTCTATTTCATTAAATCCAGCTCTGATTTTAATTATTTATTTTCTTCTATTGACCATAAGCTTCTTCTGATCTTTTTTTCTAGTTAAGATGATAACTTCCAGCCAAGATGGAGGCGTAGGTAGACACACTGTGCCTCCTCGCACAACCAAGATAGGGACAACAATTTAGAAACAGAATAACAACCAGAACTGACAGAAAACTGAACTGTATGGAAGTCAGACAACCAAGGAGTTAAAATAGATATGTTCATCCAGACTGGTAGGAGGGGCAGGGCTGGGCAGCCAGAGGGAGAGGGGTCTGGCACAGACAGCAGTTGGACCGGGCATGTAAAGCATCCTGGGCACACAAGACCGCAGTGGGTGGACCCTGGGTGTGCAGGTGGAGGCTGGCAGACCCCAGGTGTGGGGTGGCAACTGGCAGACCCAGTAGGGCAGTGATTGTGAAGCAAGGCACTGCGTGCAACCCAGGGTCCCAGTGCCAGAATATAGAGTCTCAGGGCACTGATTGAAAACACCTGTGGGGGTTGAGGCACAGGAAGAGATTTCAAGCCTCACAGGAGAGTTTGTTGGAGAGACCCATAGGGTCCTAGAATCTTCACAAGCCCACCCACATGGGAATCAGCACCAGAAAGGCCCAGTTTGTTTGGGGGGAGTGGCAGAAGGGACTGAAGTCAGATAGAGAGCAGAACAAGCACCATTGTTCCATCTCGGACCCCGCGCCCACATACAGCATCACAACCCAGCAATGTGGGTTGCCCTGCCCTGGTGAACACCTAAGGCTCCGCCCCTCATATGTAACAGGGGTGACAAGACAAAAAATGGCGCAAATGGAAGAACAGATCAAAGCTCCACAGCAAATACAACTAAGCGACCAAGAGATAGCCAACCTATCAGATGCACAGTTCAAAGCACTGGTGATCAGGATGCTCACAGAATTGGTTCAATTTGGTCACAAATTAGATGAAAAAATGAAGGCTACACTAAGTGAAATGAAGGAAAATGTACAGGGAACCAATAGTGATGGGAAGAAAACTGGGGCTCAAATCAATGGAGTGGACCAGAAGGAAGAAAGAAACAACCAAACAGAAAATAAGGAAGAAACAAGAATTTCAAAACATGAGGAGAGGCTTAGGAACCTCCAGGACATCTTTAAATATTCCAACATCTGAATTATAGGGGTACCAGAAGGAGAAGAGGAAGAACAACAAGTGGAAAAGTTATTTGAACAAATAATAAAGGAGAACTTTCCCATTCTGGCAAAGGAAATAGACTTCCAGGAAATCCAGGAAGCTCAGAGAGTCCCAAAGAATTTGGACCCAAGGAGGAACATAACCAAGGCACATCATAGTTACATTAGCCAAGGTAAAAATGAAGGAGAGAATCCTAGAAGCAGCAAGAGATAAGGAGACAATAACCTACAAAAGAGTTCCCATCAGACTGTCAGCTGATTTCTCAAAAGAGACCTTGCAGGCAAGAAGGGGCTGGAAAGAAGTATTCCAAGTCATGAAAGGCAAGGACCTACATCCAAGATTGCTTTATCCAGCAAAGCCTTCATTTAGAATGGAGGGGCAGATAAACTGCTTCTCAGATAAGGTCAAGTTCAAGGAGTTCATTACCACCAAGCCGTTATTATATGAAATATTAAAGGGACTTATCTAAGAAAAAGAAGATTGAAAACATGTATAGTAAAATGATGGCAAACTCATAATTATTAACAACCACACCTAAAACCAAAACAAAAACAAACTAAGCAATCAACTAGAACAGGAACAGAACCACAGAAATGGAGATCACATGGAGGGTTAGGAACAGGGGAGTGGGAGGGGGAGAAAGGGGGAAAAGGTGCAGAGAATAAGTAGCATAGATGGTAGGGAGAAAATAGACAGAGGAAGGGCAAGAATAGTATGAGAAATGTAGAAACTAAAGAACTTATGACACATGGACATGAACTAAAGGGGGGAATGTGGGTGGGAGAGCGTGTGCAGGATGGAGGGGAATGAAGGGGGGTAATGGGACAGCTGTAATAGCATAATCAATAAAATACAGTTTTTAAAAATGTAATGTTAGAGTGTTTACTTGAGATTTCTCTTGTTTCTTGAGATACGCCTTAATGATATAAACTTATCTCTTATTGCTTTTGCTGCATCCCAAAAGTTTTGATATGTCATATTTTTATTTTTATTTCCCTCCATGTATATCTTGATATCACCTTTTATTTCTTCTTTAACCTGGTAATTTTTTAGTAGCATGCTATTTAATCTCTACATATTTTGTGGAGTTTTTAACTTCCTTTTTGCAGTTGGTTTCTAATTTCTAGGCATCTTTGTCAGAAAATATGCTTGGTATGATTTTGTTGACAGTGGAAATGGGGCCCATAATGGTGTCACAAGAAAAGCATTTCCAGGGACCCATGCAAGGAATGATAATGGTGGAGTGGTAAGATTTATTGGGTAGAAATAAAACACTGTCCCCAGGTTCCTGGTGTTTTATCTCCATCTTTCCCACTGTGGAAGAAATCTAGCCTTGTCTTCATCAAGACCAGAAGTAGGGCTACAATCTAGAAATTCTGTGCTACTGGTTCATAGTCCAGTTTAGCCTTTGTCCCCATCTGATTGATTTAGCCTCTGTTCCCAGCTGTACTCTGGTCAGCACTGCATTTTATACCTAGTAGCCAGATTTGTACTTGGAGCCTGCAGGGATGCCAGGCCTGCACTTGGAGCCCACTTGGCTGCTAGATGCACATGGCTGCCACTGAGAGAATGTACAAGTTCATGATTATGTATTACTGAACAAGAAGCTTTTGTTAGGTTATAATTATATTATCTAGAATTTGGGAAGGACCAGGTACTCTTTCAAACTAACCAATCAATTTTCTAATCATTTGCTGGCTTGTGCTGGGGCCTCCTACTAACCAATTCATTTTCTGGACTTTCTGGGGCTCTGTATCTCTTATCCAATCTGATTCTTATCTAAGGCTACAGACTTTCACTTTTTGGTCATCATTTTGAGTCCTACTATGTATGCCTCATAGTAGAAGAGTAGAAGGACCACCCTCTGTGCCATCTTGGCTTGTACTCTGCATGCACCCAGCACAGGAATTTCCCCTGCTATTTTATCCCTCTCCCTCAGTAATCCCTGTTAATGGCCAGTAACAAATCCTTTCTGTCTACTTCAGGGATTGGATCTTTAAGGTAGAGGATGGAGCAGTCTCCTGGGCAGCCTATGAATGCTGCAACTTCCTAGTGAAGCAGGATTATTGTCCAACTCCTTATTATGTTTATGTTTAATGTTTGATTCCCTTTGCTATCTTCCTTTATTTATAATGAACCAGCTACTTACACTAACGATTTCAATCCCCTTAAATCTGTTGAGGATAGTTTTGTGTCCCAGCATGTGGTCATAATGTTTATCCTTGAGAATGTTCCATGTGCACTGCAGAAGAATGTATAGTCTGCTGTTCTTGGATGAAGGCTCTGTAAATGTCAATTATGTCCATTTGATGTAATGTGTCACTTAAGGCCAATATTTCCTTATTGATTTTCTGTTGACAAACTATTTATAGTTGTAAATGGGGTATTTAAGTCCCCAGATATGATAGTGTTTTTGTCAGTTTCTCCCTTTTGTTTTGTTAGTACTTTATATATTTCAGTGCTCACTGGCTAGGTGCATATATATTGTGAAGTGTTAGGTCTCCTTGATGTAGTTTCCCCTTTATCATTATAAAATATCCATCTTGTTTCTTGTTATCTTTTTTTTATTTTTTTAGGTTTTATTTATTTATTTTAGAGAGGGAAGGGAGGGAGGGGGGAGAGAGGGAGAGAGAGGGAGAGAGAGAGAGAAACATCAATGTGCAGTTGCTGGGGGTTCTGGCCTGCAACCCAGGAATGTACCCTGGCTGGGAATCGAACCTGGGACACTTTGGTTCCCAGCGCGCACTCAATCCACTGAGCTACGCCAGCCAGGTCTTGTTATCTTTAAATCTATTTTATCAGATCTAAATATGGCTACACCTACTTTTCTGTGGATGTCATTTGTCTGGAGAATTATTTTCTACCCTTTTAATCTGAATCTATATTTCTCTTTGCAGCTTAGATGTGTCTCCTGAAGATAGCATATGTGTTGGGTTTTGTTTTTTAAAACCAATGTGCAGCTCTGTGCCTTTATATTGGTTAATTCAGTCCATTTAAATTTAGGGTAATTATTTATGTATGAGGATTTCCTATGGCCATTTTATTTTTTTGTTTTCTGGTAGCTCTGTGCCTACATTAGTTCTTTTCCTTTGTGTTTCTGTTTGGTGGTATTCCTTACTTTTTCCCTCTGTTTCTGCTTTTTTAAAGTTATGTGTCTCAGTTTTAGTATTTTTTTTGTGTGTGTGGTTACTATTAGATTTATGAAAAAGAAAGTTTCATACATACAGGAGCCCTTTTCTTTTGAATGCATCCGATCTCCATCCCCCCTTGCAAACTTAGAATTTATGTCCTTCCCTTTTACATTTTTGCTGTCACAAATTGTTTCTATTTACTGTGTGAGTTTGTTGGTGACCTTACTCATAGTTTTCTGACCTTTTGTTGGTTGTTTAGGATAGAATAACCCCCTTGAATATTTTCTGCAACGGGGGTCTTCTAGTGTAAATTCTCTCAGCTTCTATATGTCTCATAGAGTCTTTATTTCTCCCTCATATCTAAAGGATAACATTTATGGATATATTATTCTTGGATAGTAATGCCTCTCTTTCAGTAGTTTGGATATTTGGTACTACTCCTGGCTTGTAGAGTTTCTGCTGAGAACTCCAATGAGAAAATAATGGGATTTCCTTTATAGGTTACTTTTTTCTTTTCCTTGGCTGTTGTGAGAATTCTTTCTTTGTCTCATATTTGACAGTTGTAATAAAATGTGCCTTTAAGAAGGCCTTTTTGGATTGAGATTACTAGGAGTTTTGTTTGCTTAATGGATTTGAGGATTTAGGCCTTTCCATAGGTTTGCAAAACTCTCATCAACTATTTTTTGAATAGGCTCTCCATTCCCCTCCCCCTTTATTCTTTTTTTCTGGTATGCTTATTACTCTATATGGCACCAAATTCAAGAACCTAGAATCAATGGATAAGTTCTTAGAAATATATAACCTTCCTAGACTCAATAATGAAGAATTGGAGAATCTAAATAGAGCAGTCAACAGTGAGAAAATTGAACAACCATTAAATCCTCCCAAAAAGTAAAAGTTCAGGACCACATGAATTCAGCAGTGAATTCTACTAAATATTCAAAGATTTAATACCTATCTTCAAACTCTTCCAAAAAATTGAAGAAGAGAAGATACCTCCTAACATATTTTGTAAGTCCAACATAACTGTGATACTAAAACCTGGCAAGGGAAACACAAAAAAGAAAGCTATAGACCAATATCTTTGATGAATAGAGATGAAAATGCTAAACAAAATAATGTCAAATCGAACACAAAAATTTTACAAAATAATACAGAATGGTCATCATACAGAATCACCTGAAATCTACATGAACAAAAGTCACACAACTAAGGCGATAAAGAAATCACAATGAGACTGTTAAGAGGGCTGGAGATGTAGAAGGGAGAAGTTCCACACCTACATAATGGTATATTAAAAATAGAGAGGAATATCTCAGTTGTAGAGGTCCCCCTGAGAAGTAAGGGTTCCTATCCCTATGAGTAGATGAAAAAACTGTGGTACATTTACTCAATGGAATACTACAAAGCCATACACAATGAACTCTTACCTTTTGCAAAAGCATGAATATAGCTGGAGATTATTATGCTAAATGACAAAAGCCAATCGGTGTAAGACAAGTACCATAAGATCTTATATTTGGAATCTAATTAACAAAATAAACTGATGAACAAAATAGAAACAGAAGCCTGGATACATGTAACAGACAGACAGCTGTCAGATGGGAGGGTGAAAGGAAGGACTGAATGAAAAAGGTGAAGGGATTAGCCAAAGTTGAAATATGCATAACCCATAGACATAGACAACAGTGTGGTGGTGATAGCCCAAGGGAAGGGGGGATCAGAGCAGGGGAAGCTGAGAAAAAGGGGGTAATGGGACATATATAATAGTGTAAACAATAAACATAAAGGAAAAAACACCTAATCAGAAGAACAAAAATTTAAAAAAAATACAAAAAAATTGAGAAAGTGTATGAAACCTCTAGGGTAACTTCAAGCATACCAGCATTTGCATTTATGGAGGTACCACAAGGAACATGAGAGAGCAAGAAATCAAAAACCTACTTGAAAAAATAATGACAGAAAACTTCCCTAACTTGGTAAAAGAAATAGACATAAAACTCCAGGAAATTCAGAGAATTCCAAACAAGATGAATCCAGAGGCCAACACCAAGACATTATAATTAAATGAAAAAGGTTAAAGACAAAGAGAGAATCTTAAAAGCAGCAACAGAAAAGCAGTTAGTTATGTACAAAGGAGCTCCCATAAGACTTCTAGCTGATTTCTTAACAGAAACTTGCAAGCCGGAAGGAAGTGGCAAGATATATTCAAAGGGATGTAAAGCAAGGGCCTACAACCAAGATTATTGTACCGAATAAAGCTATCATTTAGAATGAAAGGACATATAAAGACTTTCCCAGACAAGAAAAAGCTAAAGGAATTTATCACCACCAAACCAATGTTAAATGAAATGTTAAAGGATCTTCTTTAAAAATAATGAAAAATGATTGAAAATATGAATAATAGAATAGCAATAAATACATATCTATCAAAATTATATCTAAAAAGTAAATTACCAAACAAGCAGAACAGAAAAAGACTCCTAGGTATGGAACACATTTTGACAGTTGGTAAATGTGAGATGACTTGGGGGGCTGAGTGAAAAATGTGAAGGAATCAAGAAGTACAAATTTGTAGTTACAGAATAGTCATGGGGGTATAAAGTACAGTATAGGGAATATAATCAGTAATATTCTAATAACTGTGTATGGTGCCAGATGGGTACAAGATTTACTGGGATGATTACTTCCTAAGTTATATAATGTCTAATCACTGGGGTGAAACTAATATAATATTGTATGTCAAATATAATTGAAAAATGGAAAGTGATTTAAAATAATAATAATAATAATAATAAATATCACAATATAGTTGTGTTTATTCCAGGGCCACAAGGATTGTTCAACATATGCAAATTGATCAATGTAATTCAACACATTAACAAAATAAAGAATAAAAATCATATGAACTTGTCAATAGATGCAGAAAACTTTTCATAAGATATATATCTATTTATAATTAAAACACTCAATAAAATGAATATAGAAACAATGTACTTCAATGAAATAATGTCCATATGTAACAAACCCTGAACAAATATCATACTCAATGGTGATAAACTAAAAGATTTTCCTCTAAGATCAGGAGCAAGACAAATGTATCCACTCTTACTACTGTTACTAAACACAATTCTGAAGCCCTACACGGAGCAATCATAGAGGAGAAAGAAATAAAAGGCATCCAAATTAGGAATGAAGAAGTAAATGTTTCAGTTTTGGCAAATTGCATGATTCTTTATACAAACAGCCCTAAAGACTCCACCAAAATTTTTATAGAAACAATAAACAAATAAAGCTGCAGGATAGAAAATCAGTGTACAAAAATCCACTGTATTCCTATATACTAACAATGAAATTTCAGAAAAAGAAATGAAAACACACAATTCTTTTTTGCAATTGCAACAAAAAACAAAATACCTATGAATAAACTTGACAAAGGATGTGGAGAACTAACATACTGAAAACTACAAAGCATTATTTAAAAAGCTTAGAAAACACTCCAGCCCTCCTCACTTCCCTCCCATTTGGGCTGGGGTGGGGGGAAAGGCAGAAAACTGTAATTGAACAACAGTATAAAAAAAGAAAGCTTGGAAAAGACACAATGAAATCAGAAGATATTTTGTATTCATGGATGGGAATAATCAACATAGTTAAAACATGCATATTACCCAAAACAATATGTAGATTTAATTCAATCCTCAACAAAATCCCAATGACATTTATTAAGGAAATAGAACAAAAAAAGCATCAGATTTGTATGGGACCACAAGAGACCCTGAATAGCCAAAGTGATCCTAAGAAGAAAGAATGAAGCCAAAGTTATTATATTGCCTGGCTTCAAATTATTCTACAGAGTGATGATAATCAAAACAGCATGATATTGGGAGAAAAACAAAGAGACCAATAGAACAGAATTAAGAGCTCAGAAATAAACCCACATGTATATCAGCAAATAATTTTAGATAACAATGCCAAAAACATAGAGTGGGGGAAAAAGCCTCCAATAAATGATGCTGCGAATATTGGAAAGTCACACACAAAAGAATGAAACTAGCCTAAGGTTTGTCCCCATGTACAAATATTAACTCAAAATTGATCAAAGACATAAATATAAAATCTGCAAAAATAAATTATACGTAGAAGAAAACATAGATCCTAAACATGGACCTTGGTTTGAGAGAAGATTTTATGAATTTGACCCCAGAGGCAAGGGAAGTAGAGGCAAAAATAAATAAATGGGACTATATCAAACTAAGACGCTTCTGGATAGCAAAAGAAAACTCCAAAAAAACCATGATGCAACCAGCTGATTGGGAGCAGATATTTGCTAATAACAGCTCTGATAAGGGGTTAAAAGCCAAAATACATAAAGAATTCATACTAGTCAACACCAAACAAACACTCCAATTAAAAAATGGGCAGAGAACCTGAACAGACACTTCTCCCAAGAAGATACACAATGGCCAACAGATATATGAGAATGTTCTAAGGGGCAGAGCCTTAGGTATTGGCCAGGGTGGGGCATTCCACGTTGTTGCACTGTGATGCTGTATGTGGGGGAGGGGTCTGAGAAGGAACAATGGTGCTTGCTTGGCTCTCTGCTTTCAGTTATTTCCCCTGCTTCACACAGGCAAATTGGGCCCTTCTGGTGCTGATTCCCGAGTGGATGGGCTTCTGTACCTTCTAGGACCCTGTGGGTCTCTCCAACAAACTCTCCTGTGAGGCTGAGAGTTTCTCCCACCTCCACAATTCCCATAGATTTTTACAGTCAGAAGTTTTGAGGCCTTATATCCCCATGCTGGAACCCCGGGTTGTGCAGGCTGCCTCACTCTCCAGTTGTTCCTCCTGGTTTATCTGCATGAGAATGTGGGACCACATGGTTTGCCAGCTGCCACCTAGCCTGCTTTAGTCCTCCAGCTGCCGCCTTGCCGTGCATTCTCTCTGCCCCTGCTGACTGTCTACCAGTCTAAATGAATGTTTCTTCTTCAACTCCATGATTGTCAGACATCCATACAGTTCAATTTTCTGGCAGTTCTGGTTGTGTTTTGTTTTTGAATTTGTTGTTGTTCTTCCTTTGGTTGTGCAAGGAGGCAAAGTGTATCTACCTATGCCTCCATCTTGGCCCAGGACAGAGCTGAATTATTCTTCTATAGGTCACTGGATATAGAAGGTGTGATACATACATACAATGGAATACTACTCAGCTATAAGAAAAGGTGAAATGCTGCCATTTGAGATAACAGGGACAGACTTTGAGACTATTAAGCTAGGTAAAATAAGTTAGATGGAAAAAGTAACATATGATTTTACTCATATGTGGGATATAATATTGAAAGTAACAGATGAACCAACAAGAGAAACAATGAAACAAACACAAACAATAGTATGGTGGTTATCAGGGGGAAGAAGGTTAGAGGGTAGTGAAGGGTAAAGGGATCAAATATGTAGTGATCGAAGATAATTTGATTTTGAGTGGTGGGCACACAATGAAATACACAGTTCATGTATCACTGAAATGTACACTGGATACCTATGTGACCTTATTAACCAATGTCACCCCAATAAATTTTATGTAAAAAGAAAAATTAGAAAAAACAAAGTACTGAAAGAAAAAAAATTATCAATCAAGAATAATTCTTTAGGTGTTTCTCTGCCAGGAGTTTTGAGCAATTCCAGGATAGATAAAGCACTGGTTTTTACCTGGTTTTGTATCTCAGCACTAAACCCAGAGTCTTTCAACATAGAAATTCCCTGGAAATGTTTGTCCACTAAAGGAGGTTAATAGTTTTCCAGTGCCTGGCTCAAAGTAAGTAAGAAATGGCCTATGAGCCAGCGCACCACTGCTGTTGCTATAAATAGACCAACCAGTTTACCTTTGATTTAGAAGTCTGGTCAGCTGACATCCTGAAGAGACCACCTTTCACAAGGAGCCCTTCACTTTCACTCTCCTACTGGCCTTCTATTAATACTGAGTTCCCAGCCGAGATCGTTGGGGTGCAGGGTTTCTAAGGACTGCCTGAGTTATTTGTTACCAACTTTCTGACTATAAAATGTCTTAACCACCGGCAATGCTTCCTGAAATATTGTACACTACTGATGGTTCTGTGGTCAACTACACGAACCTGTGGGCTGAAAATACCAGGACTTATCTGGTTGGTATTGCGAGACGGTGTTCTCTGAGGCTCCCAGCAATCAGTGTCTTTGTCTCACTTACAAGAGTGTCTGTCTGCTCATTAGTATGACATCAGAAGTATGTCTCTGTTCTTAAGTTATACAGATGTTGAATCATTGTGTCATACACCTGAAACTAATATAATATTGTCTGTCAGATATACTTTAATCTTATAAAGTGGGGAGGGAAATAAGTACTTCTCTTTAGCTTAATCATCCAGCTATTTCTGCTTTGTTAAAATGGAAAGGTGTGAGAAACAATTAATTATCAAATAAGAAGCAAACCATGTGATTTTCTTTTGGAGAAAAAAGAAATACTTTAAAGTCATTGAATCCTTTAAAGAGGCAAACCTCTAGTATGTCTTAGTACTTTTCTTCCTATAAGGGCATTGGCTGTATAGAATTAAAGGCCCATTCTTATGACTTTGTTTAACTTTTATCACCCTCTCACAGCCTTCATTTAAAAAAACAACATGGTCACTTTGAGGATTAAGCATTTAACACATTAATTGTATGGCGGATGCAATTTATTTTATATCACTTCCCATAATGAATAGTCAAACTTCTGCTTTTGTACCTGTATAGTGACAGGAAACTCATTTGATTGTCTGGGCTGTCTTTTTTTAACTTAATTCTTGAATATTTTTTCTTATATTTGGGAAGCATATGTCTCTTGGGAGTTTGTATCTATTGCTTCCAGTTCTCTCTTTAGGACTGTGTGTTTTGATCTATTCATGTAAAGGGTTTGGATCTGTAGCTGGTGCATAGTAATTACTGAGTAATATATTGTTATTATTTGAATAATAATAATAATAATAATAATAATAATAATGTAGTGTTATTATTTGTATAACACCCACTGACTTATTTAAAGGTAGAGATTATGTGCTCCAAGCTCTCAGATTTTCCACACTAAACATACTTAGTTTTTTCAATCATTTCATCTTCTACTTCAAAATTTTTTTAAAATGTTCTCTTCTCATTGTATTCTGTCCACAAGTATGACTGCCTAAATTTCATAAACTATAATAGGAACTGTCTTACTAGTTCATAATAGAATATAACTATCACCTCCATCATTCTAGATATTATATTTCCATCAATTTAGCCTATATTTTATTGTTGATCATGATTATTATTCACTTTTTACTGATCCTGAGCTATCAGCTGAAATTGCTCTGTCTTTTCTATATGTGATGTTGTTTAGCCACACTGTTCCTGTTTTTTAAGTAGCTGATCACCTTTTCTTTTGAATATAAGAGTGAAGCAAAGCATTTTTCCTACTTAAAACTCATCATATTAGAGCCAACCCTGTTTAAGACCCTCTTGGATCTAAAATGATGAATCTTTCCAAAGCTCTGACATGGTCCCTAGTTTGCCATTAGGGATCTCATGCATCAAAGAGAAATCCTTAGCCACAATTTAAAGAGATGTATGGTGTGATTGAGACATGATTTTTCCAGGTTACATCTGTCTAAAGCTAGTTGCTTTAGCAACAACTGAAGTAAAATATATGTCTGAAATGGTATAAGGAGTCTGACATTATCACCATCCAAACCAGCTATGTGCCCTTGAGCAATCATCTCAAGTATATAAATCCCCTGTTTCACTTTCTTCATGTGTAAGAAGAGTATAATATCTGCTTTACTTACCTTGCAGGACTATTGGGAGTACAGCTTATCACTATTTGTAGAAAAGGCTACCTAAGAATACAGCCAAACCATAAAAAACGAGAGACAGGATATGACAAGAAACATATCTTGGTTTCCATTGTCTGAAAACCTAGATCCAGTGATGTTTGAAGTATAGCAATTTTAGGTACTTCAGTTAAGACGTGTTTGTTTGTTTTCCCTAAATTTAGTTTGAATTGGGTTTTAGTCAATTGCATATAAATGAGCCCTGACCAAAACATCTGGGGTAGGGCCCAGGATGACTTGGTTAATGTGATGATAATCCTTGGGGATTAAAACATCTATACTTCCTCCCTTTACTCAAGGACTATGGAAGACAAAGAGAAAGGAACAGTAATGAGACACATGGGGAGGCTCCAAAATGGGGGGATGACTCAGATCTAATCTATTGGATGTTTGATTAATTACTTGGAAGGGAACATGGCCTTTTGGGATGGGGTGCCAGAGACTCAGTTATACCATACATAGCTGCAAGTAGAGCAACTTAGTCACTACTACATCACTTCAGTCTTTCTGGGCTAACAGAGAACTGTGTTGATGCTGTCCCTGTTAACAGTTCAGTTGGTGCTTATGATGAGCTGAAGATTTGACTTTTGTTTAATGACTGATGGCCAGGAGATTTTTTAGGGTGCTGAAACTTCTGTATGATACACTAATGGTGCATACATGGCTCTATCTATACATTTGTCAAAACCCATAGGACTTTACAGCACAAAGAGTGAACCCTAACATATACAAATTTGAAAAAAATTATTTAGGAGATTAAGGGATCCCAGAATGGAATACAGACTGTGGCAAATGAATGTCACTGTATTATAAATGTATAATGAAAAATTATACATGTCATGGTGTGAAAAATATACATGTATTGTATTTTAAAATAAGCTAAAAAGTGATGACAAGCAAAAATAAAAAGGCAATTGTTTATAAATGTTTTTGGATACTTTTGATCTAATAAAAATTAGAAATCAAGTCAGCATTAAAGAGTTTGTTCATTTGAAAATAAACTAATGAGCAAAACAGAAGTAGAGACATGGAAACAGGGAGCAGACTGACAGCTGCAGAGGAAAGGTGGTGGTGGGGAATGGTGGGAAGAAGGGGAAGGGAGTAGTCAAAGAACATGTATGAATTATGCATGGACATGGACAACAGTGTGAGGATGGACTGTGGAAAGGGGAATGGGATGGGCGGAAGAGGGAAAAGGGGGGAAATTGGGACAACTGTAGTAGAATAAACAACAATAAAAACTTAAAAAAGAGGTTTTTTATTTGTTGCTGAGTATAGTTTCCAAAGTGAAACAATTGGGAAAATGGACTTAAAACATGTGGGCACATTCTCAATTGCAATTTCATGAAATCTGCCCAGCCTACTTAAGAAGAAATGCTGATAGCTCATGTGGGTATGGATATTCTGCTCTTAATTTCAAATTATTTCAAATTAATTTCCTCTTCCCCAATCAAAAAGACTTTCAGCAAACCCCTGATAATAGAAATGAATGATAAAACCAATTTAGTCCAGTTCCCTTAAGGAGAAGTTCCTTCCTATTGATCATTCTTGATTTTCTACTGTATATAAGTAATCTATGGAGACTACACCTATACAAGGTTTCTCCTCCACATTTCCTTCCCCCAAAAGAAGCATCTTCATAATCTACCAGCCTCTGCCTTTTTAAGTCAGAGTTGGGGTGTAGGGCAGGAAAATAAGTATGCTGTGGCCTCCAGCTGGTCCCATTTCCTTGGTTCCCTAAGACTATTGTCTTTTTACAGAGTTTAGCACAAACACAGAGAATGGTGCCTATGAAATGCTTATACTTTAGTCTGGTTGAAATGTATCTCCTCACTACCTTCACCTTTAATCCATTTTCATTCTTTATTTGCCCTCAACTATCAGCTTGCTTTTATTCCTTCTATACCTAGAATCCAGTGATCTATTTCCATTCTATTTAGTCTGTTGTTAATTTATTTTTATCTCACTGTGCTCTTGAACCAACAACAAGCATTCCTGAGAAGGCATGGTCCCACCCCTTAGTTTCTTCCATCTCCTGTTATGGTCAATTCTTTATGGGAACATGCAGGAAGAAGCACAGACTATTACCAAACTAGGTATTCCGGTTTAAGGACTGCAGACATGGCTTTAGAGTATTTTACATTTTGAATATTTATATTCTTAATTTATTTTCCTTAACAGTAACATTTCAAAGAGTTTTATAATTACACCCATTCACTATGAAGTTAAATGTTTCAGGAGTGTACTAAGGGGTGTCAATGTCAGTTTGGATTTTAAGTTATTCTTTGAGTGACTCTTAGTTTCCAACCAAACCTAGCTCCCTCTGCATTCTGTGATATGAAATAGTTGACCAAATCTTACCTCTCCTTGGAAGATATTCTATGTTAGGTCACCTAATACTCATTCTAGCCCCTTTCTAGTTTGGCTTCCTGTACTGCTAATTCTGGAAAACAAAAACCATGGATTTGCTATACAGGCCTATGACTCAGGTTTGGTTAAGCAGATGAAACTAAATGATACTTAGAAGCAGAAGAAAGCTGTATGTGAGGCTGCAGCCATATTAGGGAGCAGGTCTTCTGAAAATCTTATGCCGGAGGCATCTGATTCTTTAGAGAATCTGGGCAAAGTGCCACATCCAGTCCCTAATGTCATGAATATGGAGTTGTAGATGGTAACCACACTGGTGCTTATGTTAGGATATGCTCATGGTATGACTAGGCATTGCCAGTCATTGCTTGGCTGAATTGTCCCTTGCTGTGTAGTATCTATGTCTGGTTCTTTGTCAGTCCTGGAGATTCAATGTTTTATCTAATAATCCAATAGATCCTTTTCTGTTTAAATTAAGTAGAGTTAGTTTTAATTTTGTTTACTTAATGATTTTAGAGAGAGAGGAAGGAAGAGAGAGAGAGAGGACTGAGGAGGGAGAGACAGAAACATTGATTTGTTGTTCCATTTATTTATGCATTCACTCCTGATTCTTTTATGTGCCACGACCTGAGATCGAACCCACAACCTTGGAGTAACCAACTGAACTATCCAGCCAGGGCCAAGATTCTGTTCCTCTCTTATCCTGTCTCTGTTTTCCTTGATGTTTCATTGTGGGTGTGTGGAATGGAGCATGCTCAGAATGTTGAATGCAGGCTTATGCTACTCTGCCCAGAGTTTGCAGGATCGATCCCTGCGCATACATGAATCAACCAGTGAGTATGAATGGGTGGAGCAGCAAGTCGATGTTTCTCTTTCTCTCTCCCCTTCTCTCTCTCTCTAAATCAATCAATAAAAAAATTAAAAAGAGAGATCATCCCTCTTTAGATTCAGAATAATTTCTACTGAGCTCATCCTGATTATACTATATTGAACGCTCTCTGGGCTTCAGTTTTTTACATGTAAAATGAGGAAGTTGAACAGATCAGTGGTTTGTAGCCATTTGGGTAATCACTATCTAAAAACCCTCACTTGCTGTTCCCTTCCTGCCAGATTGCACTTCCTGACAGAAGATAATCTGAAGTGGCAATGCTCGTTAGTCCAGGGGTTCTTAACAGTTTTTGTTCCCAGTCGCTTTCAATAATCAAATTACAATGTAGACTTTCTTCCCTCAAAAGTGCACATATTACTGCACATATAAAATATCATACATATTTCAGAGATTCCAGGACCTTCTGAAGTCCATGCATTGCTGACCAGTAAAAACTGATACACAGGAAGATGTCTAAGAATCCTTTTATTTAAAAACTCTGTCCATCTATGTGGTCAGCATGTTTGGCTCAAGGCAAAGGTTTTGGTAGATACTTTCTCAAAGTTTTCCTGTTCTTCTTCATTCTTGTCCTGTTAATTGCCTTGAAACTTCCAGGATCTCTACTGAGAGTGGATTTACCTGATAAACTTACACTAAGTTCCTTACACTAAGGATTTCGAGCCTATATATATTACCCTTCTCAAAACAGTTTGCTTTTGTAATAAGGACACAGAAGGGGAAGGACCAAAAAGAGCACACCTGGAATACCGACTTTTCAAACCTGGTGTCGGGTATGTGAATGGGCTTTGGGGGGATGTAACACTTGCCTTGAGTATGGTATTGCTTGGGATAAGTGACCCTCTAGTTTGTTTTTGGAAAAGCATATTTCTCTCTCTTTAGGGCTTTATCCACACATGTAGATCTGTGTAGTGTGACCTTTGTGGGTTTTAGCTGAATCCCCTATCGCCAAGAGTCTAATAAAGTATATACCTGCACTAAATGTCTATTGCTAATTATGACTTAAAATTGGTAGCAGTAAATCAGTAACAATAAAACTGCTCCACATTATGCTAAGTGAAATAAGCCAGGCGGTGAAAGACAAATACCATGTGATCTCACCTTTAACAGGAACCTAATCGACAAAATGAACAAACAGGCAAAATATAACCAAAGGCACTGAAATAGAGAACAGGCTGACTGACAGTGACCAGAGGGGAGAGGGGAGGGGATTATAGAGGAAAAGGGTGAAGGGTTTACCAGAATGATTATAAAGGACACATGGACAATAACAAGGGGGGTGTGGAAACAGGAGCAGGAGGTAGGGAGGGCTGGGGGGGTGGGGAGGGGTGAGGGAAAAAGCAGAAAACAGAACTTGAACAATAATAAAAAAATGTTAAAAAAAAACACACAACAACAAATGCTCCAGCCTTAGATTTTGATCTGAGCACATAGATCCAAGTAGCACCCCTCTTCTCTATGTCTTTGGGTCCTATTTTTTTTAATTGGGAAATCCAGTGGTCTTTATACTTACATTGTGACTTTTATATTATGTTCTCTGGACATTTTCAAAATAACAAGTTAGGGTTCCTTCAGGACCCAAACGTGTTCTAATACATAACACAATCATTTCTTATTTTGGGCATTGTGTTCTGGACCATTTAATTTTTCCTTTATTTCCTAGATAAAGCATAAAAATTCAATGGATAAATTCAACTTCTTCACTACATTGATTTAGCAAATGAGCATGGTTTTGAGTAAATTGGCTTTCTGTGCTTGGTCACTGGACTACTTGTCAGGTATAGAAAAACAACTTTTCACCAATTCCCCTGTACTTTCTTCCTGAATTCAGTGACTTTCTGTAAAGTGAATTCTGTAATTCCACTTTCTTCCATGATCAAGACAAAGGCTCACCTTGAAAGAAATACAAAACATACAGATATCAGATATAAGAAAACTTTGTCAAGAAAGGAATAGAACAGATTATCTATGCTGAGACTGCCTGAAATTTTGGTACTGAGAGATATTTTGTCATCTATTTAGGACTATGTGGGAGGTCCCTAAATATGGACTCTCCTTTATGGCATATTACCATAATGCCAGGGTTGTGAGGGTTTTTCTCCTGGCCCTGTATATCTCTTGAATCAACATTTACAGGTTTTTATTTCATTATCTGTAGTCTATGTGGTCAGCATGTTTGGCCCAAGGCAAAACATGATTAATATAATTTGGTTGCAATAGTATACTATATACTTTATCAATAGGCCTACAAAAATAGTTTCTGGCTTGAAATCTATTTTTTTACTTTATTTTCATTGTTGACACTATTACAAATGTCCCCATTTTCCCTTCTTCACTGCTTATATCCAGACCCGCCCCTATCCTTCACTCTGGCCATCACCACACCAGTTTTCTGCGTCTACAGGTAATGCATATATTTTCTTTGCTGGATCCCTTCCCCTTCTTTCATTTATTACCCCTCCCTGCTCCCTTCTGACTGTTGATCTGTTCGGTGTATCTATGCCTCTGTTTCTATTTTGTTTTGCAGTTTACTTTTTTTTAGGATTATTTTATTGTTGTTCAATTATACTTGTCTGCATTTCTCCCCCACCACTCCCCCACACCCCAGCCAAACCCACCTCCCTCCCTTGCTTCCACCCTCCCCCTTGGCTTTGTCCATGTATCCTTTATAGTAGTTCCTGAAAGCCCTTCCCCTCATTGTCCCCTACCCCCCCACTGGCTACTGTTAGATTGTTCTTAATTTCAGTGTCTCTGGTTATATTTTGTTTGCTTTTTTCTTTTGTTGATTATGTTCCAGTTAAAGGTGAGATCAAATAGCATTTGTCTTTCACCGCCTGGCTTATTTCACTTAGCATAATGCTCTCCAGTTCCATCCACGCTGTCTCAAAGGGTAGGAGCTCCTGTTAATTAGATTCCACATATAAGTGAAATCTGTCTTGAAATTTCAGTTTCAAAACTTCAAATTAATTCTCAGCATTTATGAACTGTCAAAGCTGCATAACTTGGGAAATTACTTAACAAATCTGAGCTTTGTTTTTCAACTATAAAATGGGAACAAATAGTACCTAAAACACAGGGTTATTTGGAGGAATAAATAATAAGATTAAAGATGAGAAACTGGTAGTACAACTAGCACATTGCCAACTCACAGATGACAAAATATTCTCTTCTTCCACAACAAAAGTAATTTACTTAGAAAAGGATGAGTATAATTAGTGCTTTAAGTAGTAACTCCTCAAAGAAAAGAATTTAGGTAACCTGTTTTTGAAAATGTTTTTAATCTGTTAATTGCAGCACTATGATGTTTTATTGATGATGAAGTGTTAATTCTGTACAATTACATAACAAGGCATAAAACACTGCAGATTATAGAGTGTTAAATAAATGCTAAACATGATTAAATCATTACCAATAAAAATTAAAACTATAGAAAATTCTTGGAAAGGGGAAACTCATGGTATTTATTTGTTTGTATTTTTTCATGTTTACTTAAGTCTCTTGCATCTTAAAATGTCATAAAATATTTCTATTAATTTAGGATTTCAGATTCATGAATACTTAGTTGCAAATTAAGATTAGTTCACATGTACTTATAACTTTGCCCAAAATTTACTTTAAAATGATTTTACTGAATACCTGAACATCTTATCTTAAAAAGACACAGTTGAATATTTGTTCAACACTATTGTTTTATATTCAGCATTGCCTTGAAATGTCCTTTCATATTATTTAGGTTTTCATGTATCTTATTTGGACAAATGTACTGTTTCCTTGAAGGTTATTAACTCATGAATCCTGTGGGGTAAATTGCAGATCTGATGGGGTAAATATGTTTACAAAAACCATATTAATGATAATCTATATTGTACCATGTCATATTTTATGTATAACACAACAAAGAAGCTAAGTTGAAAGAATAATTTTAGAATCATAAGGTAAACATTAAGTGATACCGAAACATATATTAAAAGGAAAATTATCTCCTCAAACCAATAATAAAAGCTCAAACCTTTTCTTCATTTCTGTTTTAATATTTTTTTACATTTCAGAATTATACTACTGAAAAAAGATAAAGAATCATCTTGGCCTGTCTGTATCCTTAATTTGAGTGGGCTTGACCCTTTTCTTTTTAAGTAGATCTAAGTAAGACAAAATGTCCACCTCTTTTGTGTGTACAGACAGAACCATAGAACTTAGGTTTTGAGCTTGTTGGTATTTGACCTTTCTTTTGTAGCCAAGAAAACAGTTTTGTCACCAATGATATAACTGCAGATAAACCATCCATTTGACAGATGTACTGCAGCTGGCCAGAAGGAAATGACTTTGGTGAAGATATTGTCTTAAAAGTAAAGAAACCGCCCTGGCTTGCATAGCTCAGTGGATTGAGCATGGGCTGTGAACCGAAGTGTTGCAGGTTCGATTCCTAGCCAGGGTACATGCCTGGGTTGCAGGCCATGACCCCCAGCAACCACACATTGATGTCTCTCTCTCTCTCTTTCTGTTCTCTCTCTTTCTCTCTCTCTCCTCTCCTCTCCTCTCCTCTTCTCTCTCTCTCTCTCTTCCTCCCTTCCCTCTCTAAAAATAAATAAATAAAATCTTAAAAAAAAGTAAAGAAACCTGGGTTTAGATCCTAGCTTTATCATTAATTCACTGTGATACAAGAACCAGGTTCCTTCTCTCTTGCCTTCTTTATCTTTAAAATGAAAGCTTAGACTAAATCATCACTCATATCTCTTTCAGCTCTCATGTACTATTATTATTATTATTTAGCCAATTTGTAGTGGAATTTAACAATGTTGCTATAGGGGTGTTCCCTTGATTTTAATCAGGCTAATGTTCCTTGACCTAAATAGGAAAGATAGATGCAGTCTAGCTCAGGAAATTTCACCATGGGGTGTTTTATTTCAAAATACATGATCATTGTCTCTTAAAGCATATTTGGAGGAAGCAGACAGGAAGAAAATGAAAATAGTAAAAAGTGAGCTTGTACAAAGCAGCAACATTTGTGGGTTCTTAGAAATCTGAATATCATTATTTCTTTTACTTATTGAAATGCTGCTATTCTTAACAAGTTCAGTCCAAACACTCCTTCTCCTGGAAGGCTTGCCTGACTTCCTCCCTGAAATTTCACTCTTTATCCCAGTCCTCCAGGATCTCTGACTTCCTTTGTGAAATCTTGCAGCACTAGATATGACATGATTAGGAGGCCCTTACCACATATATGTTGCTTTATATTTGAGACAATTGCATAATGTCTTATCCACTTATCTAGCTTCTAAAAAGCTGCTGAGAGGTGACACCCTTTCTTTTACCATCAGCCCCCTCCCACAGTTTTTACCACATTCTCTTCCCCAGCTGTATTTGATTCACTTGTCTGCTTTTAGCAGTTATTCAATAGATATTTGCTGAATGGAGCTAAGGCTGTGTGAGGGGAAAGAACATCACAATAAACTCTAGATACACCAAAAGCAAGTAGGAAAAAATTCTTTAAATAAAGCATCACCCACATGTTCTGCCAGTACCAGGGATACAGAATAAAAAGACAAAGCTCAGGCAATGTAGTTTAAGTCTATTGTCAACATATCTGACCAAATGCAAATTAAGATTAATTTACATTTCCCCCTATATTTTATCCCACTTCCTCAGCACTGTTTTCACCATAACTAGAGTAATACAAAATTATTAAAGATTGCTTTGGAAGTTCAGTTTTCTTATCCTGCGATCTCTTCAATTTTCCTTTATATCCTGCTCCTACCATCTACTCCCATCTTTTCAATTTTAATAAACCCAATCACACCAAGGTTTTCAAGTAAGTATATTTCTAGGAGCATCAGGATTTGAAAATCAAGACTTCAGGAAGAAGGGAATGCTTACCTCCAAATCACTGATGTTTCAGGTACTAGTGAAGGAAATATTTTGAGGCAGAGAGCCTTACAGGTGCTCTTTATAATACATCACAGAGATATGTCCTAGCATGAGGCTGTACCTACGCTAACATACTTCTTTGTCCCATGACCTGTTTGAAAAATACTCTTGTTCTGATCTAGAAATACTAGTCTTGAGGATTGCTTCAGGTGCCTTCTGCTCATCTTGTAGAAGTGGTGGTGGGGTGTTAGGTGCCTAATAGAGTGTAGCGCTGGGCTCTGGGGCTCAGAGACTCCCTGGAACACCATCTTCAAGAGGCTGTGGCTATGGGTCTAAGCTACAGGAAACCAGCTCATTTTCACTCAATCCTCCCTAACCACTGAGAGGAAATGGGAGCTTACCTACACTTCCTTGTCACAGGGACTCTTAGGGGAAGGCAGAGTGAGTGAACAGGAAGTGGGAGGTGAGTTTAGGTCTCCAAATTCCTCTAAAAAAAAGTAGCTATTTATTTCAATATTATGAATTTGAAATCTATGCATAAAAAATACCCTAGGCAGAAGTCTACCCTGTCTTGACTTCTTGTAGTGGGAACTACCTAAGGGATATCCTTAAATAAGGAATATCCAGTTTGCTACCTAAACAAAACAACTGAGGAGCTATGAGAAAGGATCACAGTGAAGACTGTAGTGGTCCACTAACTATGGAAGGGACCAGAGGGCACTTAGCTTAAACAAAGGGCTCCATAAATAAATATAGCCTGTGTATTATTACGAACTCAATGCTGAGTGCAACCACAGGATTGGAAGACAATGTACTCTAGCCCTATAAATAGAAATGAGACTTTCCTTGCTAAGTGTGAAGATTTTCAGGCTCAATGTACAGCCCATAGTGTAGCCCTGCACCTTGCATCATTAATGAGAGAGAGAGAGAGAGAGAGAGAGAGAGAGAGAGCGAGCGAGTGAGAGTGCTGCCCTCTGGAAAACGGAAATGTTCAGTGTGCACAGAGTGGCTTGCATATTTCACTCTGACATCTCACTACCATGTTTTTCAACATGGTAGTGATTAGGTAATGCTAATAATTTTATTTCTTTTTTTGCCTTTTGTTTTCTTTATTTTTTCTTTTGGCTTCCTTTTTTGTTTTGTTTTGTTTTGTTTTGTTTTACTCTTTCCTCACTTCCTCTTTCTCCCCCTTGTTCACTCCTTTCTTTTTCCCCCTTTCTCTCTCTCTCTTTCTTTTCTTTTCCCGATAGTAAGGGGGGATAGGATTGGTTGTTCTCAGAACAGGGAGCTGGAATTGATGTACAGATCAGTATCGTCCTTGTTGCAGTGGCTGTCAAATGAATTCTTTGGAGACCTATGGAGAAAACAGAAAGAAACTAAAACGGTAGGTTCTACTTTTCAAATGCATAATTAGCATTTTCTGTGCCTTTTACCCTTGATATCTGGAATTGGCCTCTTCACACCAGATTCTGGGTAACCTGTCAGATCTATGGGTGGTATGAATATAATGAACCTGGACCATCCCCATATGTCATTTCCTTGGTATTTGCACAAACAAAAATAATTATATGGTTGGTTGCCTGAGATGGGAGAGGGGAGGTAACTTTGAACTTGGAAAAATGTAAGTTTGATATGAAGAGGTTTTTTCATGATGTTTCACTCAATTCATATTAAATAAGATAGCCCTGTGAACATTTGTAATTTAACCAATTCTATTAAGTAGAGTTACTTGCATGAATATGTAGGATTTTTAGAAATCTACTCTTTGCTATAATTCTTTAAAATTAATATTTTTATTTTTGGGTGATTAAAATGGTTAAATTTATGTTGTGTTATTTTAAAATGAGCTCTGATTTAAAAAAATAAGAAAGCAGTAATATCTCAGGACCTTTATGAATATGAATGCATGTTCTTATCAGCTTGTATAACTTACATATTCTTACTGTAAAAGTGAATTGTAATTATTGTTAGCTATACAGAATCTGCTTTCAAAGAAAGAAATCCAGAAAAAAATGTATATTGAGAGAGAGAGGAAAAAGAAAAACAACAGACACAGTTGCTCTATTTCTCATAGATAAGCTATATCAAAATAATCAGTACATTAAAATCAACAATGAATAAAATGACATTAGGTTAAATTGACATTTTTAGATACTTATAATCGACTTAGGTTACTTTAACCAAATGTAAGTGAAATTATTTCCTGATTTGCATATTGTTTTTCTTTTGTGCTCAAAGAGAAAATATTAAGGAAGTTTCCTCCTAACTTTTAACCCAATGATGAGGTTATCAGTGTCATGATAAGTATTAAAAGCAGCATTCAAAGGTTATAAAAAAGGAAGGGATGGATTTTCATGGTACAACATGACCAAGTATTAAATCTCAAATGATTCTCCTGCTCCTTTCTCTGTTGTCAATAGCGGTGTGCATGAACTTCATTTCATACTGCTCAAATCTTTGTAGGGAAGAAAAAGGTTATAATTTTATGCAATTAGCAGAGTAACTATTTGTTAGAGAGCTGTGGTTCATTCAGCAAGGAGTATTTCTTTTCTGTAAATCTCAAATGTGGTGGCAAAGGCATCAATCTTACAGATAGTATTCAAGTTTTTAAGCCCAGGGAAAGATTCTGTCAGCCATACTAGCAAATATTTGGATTACATTAAAGCTGCCTTCGAAGAAGGTTGTGTAAGGGGGAGGGTATGTCTTTTAATTACAGAAAATGTTCTTTGCACTTGTGAACACATGCACTGCTTTGCCTTGCTAAGTGTTTACAGTAATATTTCTGTGAGGCAAGAATCATCTAGTATACTTATACCATTGAAGCCAGTGTAATATGGTCCTGAATATTGTAAAGGTAAAAAAACACAAAGTAGGACATTGACTCCTCCAAAAACCTCACTGAATTTCCACCAAGAGACTCTTAGGAATGAACGAACTCAATTATCACCATTTGTACTAGGTAAGCTGATATGCTTTTTGCTTTATTCTCATAGATACTTTTGGCACAATCAGATGCCCTGAACCAAAAAGGGAATTTAACTCCTTTTCTGACCACTATGTATTGCTGTGAAAATGGACCACAAAATAGTCTTGTTTCCCTTGTCCATTAAAGTGACCACCCAAAAGTGTTCCTCTTGTGTCCCAGGTCTCAAGACTCAGTCTCCATACCCCTAGTCAGAGAATAAAAAAATATTAGAAACAGATTCAAATCCTGCCACTCAGAGGAGCAATGACAAAAAGGGTCTGAGACTCTTCTATGCTTTGGGAAGTGACATAGATTGACAGTTTTCATTTTACAATTGGGAAAACTGAGGCTCAGGGTTGAAATGACTGGGCCAAGTACCTCTGTGAATCTGTGGCAGAGAAAGGGTTAGAACCTAGATATCTTGATGTCTCAGCCAGTGCTTATTTCTCTTCTTCTTATTGAATAACAATGCTTGAGAATTAAGGGATACATGCATTATTCATTGGGAAATGTTAAAAGATGTCATTTTGAAATTGCTCGAGAACCTCTCAATACCAGGGGCATACTTTAGGCTGTTCCTAAGGGCCCCTGATATGTAGCAAACTGTGATATGGAGGTTTTAGCACTATTTCCTTGGAAGAATAGGAGAGAATTATTCCTACTGTGCCCACAGAAAAAATCCCAAAATGCAAATTGATACGCACTAAGTGCTGTAATACAACCGTATTACATACTGGGTGCTGTAATTACATGGTAAGATTTTTTTTAGAGATACATTTAGTGGTTCTCAAATCCTCCTTAAATCTAAAGATGTGTATGTTAGTCAGGGCCAAATTCCTCACCATAGGCTGCGGGTCAACACTAGGTTTAGGTCATCTCTGGGCTGTTGATTTTCTCCCCCAAAGAACTTATGCCTTACTCTAAATTGAGTATCTTCCTAGTAATGACTCCAGAAAAAGCTTTAAAATATCTAATCAGCTGTAATAGCATAATTGATGAAATGTAATTAAAAAATAAATATCTAATAAGCTACAGAGAATTTAGGATTCACCAGGTTTTGGGAGCATATCTAATATTGGCTCTAAGTTTGATTTTGGATTTCCTAATATTAATATTCAAACACAATAATGATTCTTAGTCATTGTATACTTATGAAGTACTAAGCATTTGGCAAAATCTCTTATATTTTGACAATAGTTGTATTTAATTTCCTCATTTATAGGTAATAGATGAGGAAACCAATGTCAAGGAAATGAATAACTTTCCCAAAGTTGCACAACTGCCTTTGTTGACTTTGAAACCCAGTTCTGTTTGTTGCCAAAGCTCATTTCATCATGCTATGCTGTCTCAATATCGTACAGTCACGTTTCACTATTTTATCCTTTTCTTTTTTAGAATCAAGAGATTTTATAATAGAGGGAGTCAAAAGTGCACTTGTTTAAAAATAGGTTCTGTTTTTATTAGATTTAGTCTGGGTGGCTTAGGAAATGAGAGGACAATAAAACACATACAACACCGGATAAAAACATTTTAATTCTCTTTAACCAATATTTATAGTATTTTATTATTTTCTAGTACAGAATGGGTAATAATAGGAATTATATAATGTATAGCCCCAGCCCTCATGGAGCTTATTTACTTGGGGAGGACAAACTAGAACATATTAAATATGACTATAAAATAGGGATTTAGAAGAAGAATGTGACTTAATAATATATTTTGTCTTAGGGAGTCATGATCTTCATTTACAATAAGTTGATATGATGCAAAAAGGTCATGACATTAGAGCTTTTGAAAAAAAATTATATTCCTAACCTAATATCTGTTATGCTATGATTAGAGCAAAGCTTCTGAATTCTACATATAAGTCTATATGAGAGACTAGGAGAGAATATGTGATTTTAGATGAAAGTTAAAATCAACACAAGGAAATGGCTCCAAAAAAAGTGTGCATAAAGACTCTCCTAAACAGGTATGAGGAAATAGATTTATGTTTATACTTATCAATTGGCCACCTACTGCACTCTACATTAGCTGTATGGCAACAGAATTGGAGGGGAAATTATGAGATTCTTCATATACAAAATTGCTGTTACACACCAAAGGTAAGAAGAGAGTAGAACTATATTTATATTTGTGAGTCATGTTTTTTTTCTCTAGGAACAACAACTCAGAGATATGGGATACTTGTCTCAGGTTCAGAGTACAATGCATGACTATATTACAGAGATAATTAACTAGAATCTAACTCACACACTTAAGTTTAGCAGCTCAGTGTTATAACCATCTGACCCAACTAGCTACAGAAATCTGGGTTAAAAACTAAAACAAACACAAGAATAAGGTTTTAGGATTGTCTCCTGATGATGTTAATTTTCCCCATGTCCTCCTGCTCTCTGCAATCTCCTGACCCCCTATCTATCTTCAGTGTCCAAGAGGAAATAAAGGCCCTTGGGACGTCCATTTCTGAACTGTGTTTTAAATCATACTTTTAGCAGGCACCAGTCACAAGCTTGAGCTTCAATTTGTGCAAAAATCACAAGTTGGGACTGGCTAGGGGCATAAACATGAACAAGGCAGTTAGCCTCCTCATTTTTCAGTTTCTCTAGTAGTGAAAGAGGTGTGATTGAGGGCATCTCTCTATCACCATGGAGGGCATGGATCACCATACTAATGCCTATTAGGTGCTTTGCATTCCTTTGGTCACAGTTCCTCTGTACAATTTGCAAAATGCCATGGGCAATTGCTTTTAAATCACACTGGGAAAATTAAGTTGCACCTGCCTCACACTTGCCAGATTTCCTTCAGCACATTGGAGCATTATGCTTGGTTGAGCTTGCAACTTAAATGCATGTAAGGAGCAGAATAGTTATAAGGCTTACAGCTGAGTACATGAGAAGAAGAAGTAGGAGTTTTATGGATTAGTGAAATCACTGCCTTTAGAAATGCCAGATGGACTGTCCCAGCCACATTAAGGTTTGTATCTTAAATATATGGCAGCTTTTTATAGAACTTAGCATTTGACTTACTCAGTTTAGCAATTGATTTTACTCATTTCTCTCTTGCCTTTATGTTGTATCACTGCTGCTAGTCTACAGGTTTTCAAGGAGAGAGGCCATGTCTCCTCTCTTTTTATCTGCAGTGACATCCAGCATAGTGACTTGATTTACAACAAGGTATTACTCATCTCATCATTTCATTTTTCCTCCTAGATTGATAGTTTACAAAACTGTAGCAGAGGAAAGGGGCCAGAGAGGAAAAAGAACATTTGTCCCATTTTGGTTATTTTCTCCCAGTCTTGCATGACAGTGGAAATGAATGTCTGTGTGTCTGTGTTTCTATACATAAGGGAGGGTGGTGAGGAAGAGAGGTGGGAAAGAGGCAAAATAGGTGTTGATTTTTTCTGCACATGGTAAAAACACTGGCCTCCCTGCCATTGCAGAAAGAAAATGAAGGACACTTGTTTCCAGGTATTTGTATACTGATGTTTTAGAAATTTCACAGAATTTTGTAACATAAATAAAGCTTATATCCAAATGGTATTACTATAGATTGGAAAGAGAATTATCCACATATATATTAGAGAATATGTACTTGGGAGGAAGTGTGATGTGGACAAAGGAACACAAGGCTTTTGAATTAAAACTTAGATTCTAGTCCTCTTTCTGACATTAATTGATATGTAACTCAGGATGAATTCCTTCCTTTCTCTAGGCCTCAGTTACGTTCTTTGTAAAGACCAAAGCTCAAAAGAGATTAATAGATTATCAATAATGATTTAATAAATATTCCCCTGGCTGGTGTGGCTCAGTGGATTGAGTGCTGACCTACAAACCGAAGGGATGCTGGCTTGATTCCCGGTCAGGGCATGTGCCTGGGTTGTGGGCCAGGTCCCTAGTAGGGGGCACTTGAGAGGCAACCACACATTGATGTTTCTTCCCATCTCTTTCTCCCTTTGTTCCTTTCTCTAAACATAAATAACACCTTTAAAAAAGATTTAATAAATATTAATGAAGTCCAATATTTGTTTAAATGCTCAATCAGTTCTGCCAGCAATTGAAACATTATTAAAAAAGCTCATTGAATCATTGACAACTTTGGGCTCACCTATGACAATAGCATTTCATCCCACATGCTCACTAGGCATGCTCTAAATGAACTTGTTGATGTGTAGGTCGCTGAGCAGGCTTCAGGGTATGATATGAGAGATCCAACCTGTTTATAACATCTCCCTCACTCTCCTCCCAAATCACTGTGATCCTTTTTGCTTGGGTCTGCAATGGTTCCCATTATTTCTTAAAATAAGGCTTCTGGGAAAATGTCTACATACATCTTTGAAGGCCTCGGCTAATACTTTCCACTTCTCTGTCAGTAATGCATTGGCATAAATGAACTTATTAAATCTCAGTGGTTTTGAGCTTAAAAGTAGACATATTGGCCCAAAGGACTGTTTTAATGGGTACATGACAGGAACAAATCTCTACCAACCAGTAAAGGCTTCCTGAGACTGTGCGTCTTGGACTGGATATTAAGACTAGGCATTTCGGGTCATGATATGAGAATTCTTTATCAGACCTGAGATGATAAAGCATTGGAAAGGAAAGACACATATTTCTTTATATCTTTTTCAAATTTTATCTAGAATCATGCCAATTTACTGGGTCAAACTTTCTACTAGACTTAGACTATTAAAACTCAAAGGAACCTGAGGGATAACTTAGTCCAACTTCATTTTGCAGATGGAGCCTGAGGCCCAGAGATAGAAGGGACTTTCCCCAGGTAATACTACTAATTAGTGATAAGGCTAAGACTAGAAACTTATGTCTTTGACCAGTGCTTTTTCCTCTATACCCTGCTTTCTACCAAGAGACCTGTGTTGGGAATTGAAAACAAAAACAAAAGCAAAAAACAAGTAAAACACAATGGCTTTAGTGAATGTATCAGCTTCTTCTGAAAGAAGTTGGTAAAGTGACCCCTAAACCAAGCCTCATTGTTTGAACTTGCCTGACTCCTATCCATGAAATATAATAAATAAAATGACTTATAGATTGTTGAAAGAACTAGCTTGAGGCAAATTGGTTTATATGACAACTATTTTGTTCGTTGCTTGTCTTCTATTTTATTTGCCTTCTCTCCTTTCTAGAACTCCCTGCCAACACTTATGATGAAATCTGGCTTTTCAGGTAATCTTACTATGTTGCACCACTTACGACTGTCCCCCTCAAGGTTCCTGTACTTCCCTTATTTTACCAAGTAAGATGTATCTTTCTTTGTATTTCATCCCACCCTCTTTCTATAGTGAGAACTAGCTATGTAATGGATTACATTTAATGGGTTAATGTAAAAATCTTCCTTGGAGTGTTTTTAATTTTATTAGAAGATTCTTGGAGACAAAGTTCCTTACAGTATTGTATTTATAATGGAATATTTCAGGAAAGGTGGCAAGCCTGTACAAGAGATCATTGGGTAGAGTGATGCAGAGAAGAGTGAGATGTGGTTTTTTGATGCCCCTAGGTCACCCCACATAGGAAGCCATCTACAAGCATTACAAGGGTACCTATACAGCAGTTTTGTGTAGAGGATAATTTACCTCTTAGCACCAGCTTTGCTAACAGCCAGTGGCCAGTTGGGTCTCCATCCATGTATGTTCACTAACCCATGAAACAGTTGCAGTTGTGAGAACTCAGAAGAGATCCCCAACTGAGAAAAAGACAATTTCTACCCTCCAGCTGTGCTGTGAATTTGATTAGAATTGTGGAATTTTTCTGAGATATCCCATCATAGTTAAGAGCTGCTGGTGACCAGGGAATGACTTGTGAACCCTACCACTGATATTCCTACCTTCTCACCCTTTCCAAAGTCTAACACGTCAAAAAGAAATGTCAAGTGGTAAAGGAGTTCCCACTCATTCTACTTTGCTACTACTAAGGGCTAAGTGTAACTCTCTCCATACTCTCTTTTGCTCATGGTATTACATTTGGGAGATATCAGTTTCCACCTGTTGCAATTTCCCAGCCCTCTGTAAAAATCTCCTTCAAGATTCAATTGGTCAAACTGACAGTGACCAGAGGGGAGGGGGGAATAAAGGGGGGGTAAGGGGAAGGGTCATCAAGGAACATGTATAGAGGATCCATGGGCACAGACAACAGGGTGGGGATTGACTGTGGGAGCAGGAGGGGTGGGCAGGGCAGGGGAGAGCAACAGGGGGAAATTTGGGACAGCTGAAATTTAACAGCAATAACAAAGATTCAATTGGTCACTGTTCTTTTACTGTATGTTCTTTCAGGCATGAATAAATTGATCCAGCCAGATTCCCCATGGCTTCCTCAAGAAACCCTATTGCTCTGATTAAGGAATTCTACCAGCACTGGAGAAAACAGTTAAGTAGTCAAATATATGTTCTTGACGTGTGTTTTGGTATCATCCCCGAAAGGGTGCTGTTTCACTCTGTGGGCCCTGGGCAAGTACTAAGAGCCCTCACTGGCTATCAGTCACACATTTGCTTGTCCACTTGATGAATTACCAGGTAATGGCCAGGTTTTCACAGTCTATGAGTATCATCCTATAGATGAAAGCCTGTTATTTCTGGAATATTTGGTAGAATGTGGTATTTAATACTGTCCTGTGAGTCATATTAGAGCTTGAGGGAAAAGGAAAAATTTGTCATACTGATCTTATCTTTACTGTTTTGATATTATGGTCATCATAGATTTGCATTAATTTTGACCTTTTAAAAATATTGCACTAAAATATTTGTATCTTTATTACTGAGTTCTTTAGCAACTCCTTAAATTTTGTGTCACTCACCTCACCCTAATTCTTTATTCCCATTTGAAAGTAGGTCTACATTAGAAATTATACAGTGATTTCAATGCTTAACTTTATATATAAATATAAATGTACATATACTACATATACTACACACACACACATATACACACACAAATACACACACACATATTGGCCACTTTGGTCATACAGTAGAGAATAACATGTGTGTTTGTGTGTGTGTTGAGGAAGGGGATACCATTTAGGCAAATGTTTACTGATTAGTAAGCTAAAAAGTCAATGAGTCTTAGGTTAAGGACAGATTTGAAGGATGAAGATTTTGGAGAAGGGGAATTGTTTGTTATGTTTGCTTTTGGTTCATTTGTATGGGTGCCTATACTTAGAAGAAGTGTATTACCATTGCACCAACCTAGATATCTAACCATTGAATGGGGGCATGTCTAATATTTAAGCTTAGTTTAAAAGACCATGAGCAAAATGACTGCATAGATTACTTAAACATGAAGAAGATAGTCACATTCAGATAAATCCCTAACCAGGAGATCAGGGTTTTAACAATATACTTCTTTATAGTGCAATGCTCTGTATGTGAATACAGAGTGCTCATGTTTAAATTAAGTATTTAGTATAAGGGTTTATGCATATCTGGAAGCCAAATTTAAGTCACTCCATCCTTTCTTTCTGTTTGCATTTTCTCATAAAAATGAAAAGAACCTCTCTTCAAGACCACTTGAGATATTTCCCCCCTGATGTAATCAGGATGAGTATAGTTGGAGAGCTCAGTGAAACAAGGAGAAAAAAAAATCAGGCACCTGTCCAGAACATGTTATGCTTGCAACAGTCATAAATTAGTGATTAATAATAGATGGAGTAGACTACAGAGCTAAAGACATACTTCTATTGTCAAAAGTAATTATAGGTTGGCTCAAATAAAGTACTGTACCTCCCTTGGAGGTATTAACAAATGGAAGTGCTGATTGAGCCTGAATTTCTGTTGTGATATGAAATTCAAATTAATTGGGGGAAATTGAAATGCATTTGAATTTATCAATAGCTATGAAAGTCCCTAATCAAGATACAACCTCAGAATTAAAAGAAAGAGAACTACGCTTCTAGTACTACTATCGAATAAACAAAAAAGCAAAGCAAGACAAAGCAATAAAAGCATTTTATTAATAAAAATGTAAATATACCTCTATAATTTGTTTAAATGATTTTGTTCAGGAAACATTAGCTGGCAATAGCTTTTTGGCCACAGCATTTATGTATGCATGTAATATATGTAATAAAACATTTTAAACATGTAATAAACAAATATAGTAAATAATTTTTAAACATATAAACAATTAAAAAGTTTTAAAAACAAAAATAATAAAATTTCAACTCATTGATGGATTCCAGAAAGATAATGTGTTTGTGTATGTGTTTTATGTTGCTTTGTGTTTCTTAGGTGATTTTTCCCAGATGTAGAGGTTCCAAGTAAAGAATACTGTTCATTCTCTCAGTAGAAGAAGACTGTTTTAGTGATGAATAACTTGATGAGATATGTAGGATATGTTGATGGCATAGTTGGAGCAGTTGTGAGAGTTATTAAGGAAGTCAGACAGAGCTAGAACTAAGGCAAAAATAATGTAGATAAGAACAATGTACAGGAAAGATCATATGAAACAAGTAACAGCCTGCATAGGAGGCAGAGAAGAGAAGCAGGGGCAGGGGAATTAAAGAAGATTTTAAATTGGAAAGTTCAACTTATTAGTGATATCAGTGATATTCTCAATATTGGGAAAGACAGGGAAAGAAGGGCATTCTCAGTTTTAGATAAATTTACCTTTAAGAATGCTAGTCATTTGTTTTAATCTTCTTATAATCCCACCTTTGATGCCTTCTCCAAATGACTGATAGATGGATAGATAGATTATAGATAGATAAGAGGTCAATCATACAACAAATAATAAAGAGCATTAACAACATTAACATTGATGGCCATCTTAAAAAAAATACCCAGATTTCACATACCATCAATTACTGTGTTACTGACATCTATCATTGAAATAATTGGCTCTGCAAACTGTCAAAGAGTTATTTCTCCAATCTCTTTGTATCTGACATGTACTTAAGTTGGTAAATACAAGGGGTGGGGAGCATCTAAATTTGAACCTTTTGTCATCTCTTTGAGCAAAATGTCATTGTCATAACACTTGATAAAATGTCTAAGAAAACAAGAAGAAAATGCAGTGAACTCAATGTAACTGAATTTTGAGAAGTGGCTAGTCATTTAGTTATTCCAGTGAAATAAAGAGCCATCAAAAATCTAAGCAAATATTGCTGATAATTCCATTTTTATCCAGCTGTGTAATATCCACTGGAATATTACTTAGGCATTAAAAAAGAATGAAAACTTGTAATTTGCCACAACATGGATGGACCTAGAGGGTATTGTGATAAGTGAAATAGTCAGACAGAGAAACACAAATACCATATGATGTAAGAAATGCCTTATATGGAATCTAAGAAATGAAATAAATGAACAACCAGAACAGAAATAAACTCATAGTTACAGAGAACAAATTGATGGTCACCAGATAAGAGGGTAGTTGGAGAGATGGCCAAAAAAGGTAAAAGGGATTAAGAAGAGCAAATTGCCAGTTAAAAATAGTCATAGGGATTGAAAATACAGCATAAGAAATATATTCAATAATATTGTCATAATTATGTATGGTGCCAGACAGGTACCAAATTTATCATGGTGAACAGTTTCAAAGGTACATCAATGTCTAAAACTAATACAATAGTATATGTCAAGTATAATTGAAAAATAAATGAAAAAATAATAGTGCTGTTCTCTCAAAAAATCTTGTTATATATTGTCACCAGTTTGGGATTAAAATCACCTTTTTTTTTTTCTTTAGCCTTTTACAAAATTCATTTAAGGGAAAGCAATTAGAAATGAGTAAATAATAAGCTTATGCTTAAATTATGCCTAGACTTACCCTAGGCCAAATTAACCCCCTAGGTTTAAAAACATTCAGAAGTTCAGCTTTGCTCTTTGAGTAGATAATGACATAGAGAGGTAAGCTCTTGGACTGTATCAGAAGTAAAAGTGCACAAACCAGCAGGTAAATTTAATTATATATATAATCTTTTTACAACTGCAGGTTTGGGGGACAAGTGCCTGTTTAACATATTTTTGGGTACTTTCTCACTCCTCTGACTATGGTGGGGGAAGGACTTGTCATTTCCTGCCATAAGAAGGCAGCAAGCTGTGGTAGAGAAAGTAAAAATAGCACCACATTGCCACAGAGAATTGTGCTGTCCTCCATTTTGGTGTGTGTATGTGTGGTGAGAAGGTGATATGTTTTAAAACTGACCTTCACTTGTACTTCTTTTGATCACAATACAATGTGGCTGCTTAAATGTATATTCTCAACAGTTCAGATTTCTTTTAAAAAGGCAAGGAGTGTGTTTTGAGTCTTGTACTATGCCTTAGATCATTGACTAAAGATAAATATGGGAAATTTGTAGTTGGGTAATTTTTTAAATGTCAAATGGACATTAAGCTTGTGGGGACCACTGTTACTGTGAAGGATGTGTTTTCTCTTCGATTGTTTCTGAAATTTCTTTGATTTTATTCCCAAGCACTTTAAGTGAATATGCGGTGGTTATTTTGGGAAAACCATGGAGGAAATCTTAATTAGTTCAATGAGATGGTATTCAGAGCACTTATTTTATTCATTGGCAGATTACCAATAATGAAGAGGAAATTTTCTTGTTGAGAAAAAAGAATTTTATAAAGAAAAATATGTAATTCTTAGTAAATAAAAAGGAAATATTCTTCAAAAAGTGCCCTCTGTAATCTCCAAATGCTTTACAATGATGAACCTCAATGATTAAAACAATAGCTAGAAATTACTAAATATGTGTTTAGATTTTATAACTTGAAAAGTCTTTAAGTGACATACTGCAAAAATTACACATAACTAGATCATTTAGAAAATGGTTCTGAAAACATACTGGGACATTTGTACTATCTATTTAACAGGTATTTCCTACATGTCTGCTAATGGATACTTATTTAGTACAGGTCTATTCTAAGTGGTGTGAGTGATACATGGATGATTAGGACAAAGTCCCTAGTCTCAGGTAACTAATAATCTAGTGGAAATATACACAACTAATTACACCATTGGACAGGATGATACACATCAGGCTACAATAGGGGTGCAAGTAATATACTGTGGGAAGTCAAAGGAAAGAAAGGTAATTTCAATTTGAATGGCTCAAGGAAGCCTTGGAGGAGGATATGAGATAATCCAAATTCTCCTTTATATCAAGGATTTTCCTATGAAAGTGAGAAGGTGGGGATGGGGGAACAGAACATAAAAAAAATTCAGACTAAAATAAAAGGTGGAAACATAAAGGTACATGATATATTCAAGAACAGCCTGGCATTGCAAAAGCCTAAGAAACTTTGGAAGGGTATAGGAGACCTGGCTAGAAAGAGAAAATAGAGGTTTGAATTTCAGATTTTTAGTCCATCACAATGTTGACACTCAGAGAATTTTGCACAAGTGCATGATATGCTTCAACCTATATCTGATAAACACATCTGCAGAAATATGTGAGTCTAAAATAAGAAAGTATGCTATTTAACATAATAAAAAGGAAGTATGCCCATTACTCATGCCAAAGTGTTATAAACAGAGATAAAATATGAATGTTTGTTCCTCCTTCTGAAGTACTGCTAGATATTACTGATACTGTACTGGAAAGGTATAAAAACTTTTCATTTGCCCAGTGAGATTTCTTACTTGCTTGCCCATTTGTTTTAGGTAGAAGTTGCTACCCTGTCCTTTGAATCAACTCAAAGTAAAAGCTCTTAGTATTTCTGTAAGAGCATCTGCAAAAAGTTTGGTAAAAAGGGATTTTGCGAGCTTCATACATACTTTTTAACTCATACTATAGACTGAAAAAAACACACAAGAATGGGTATATATTCTACTTTTAAATACAAAGAACAAGATCTCACAAGAGTGGCCTGTCCAGTCCTCCTTGATTATATCCCAATCTTAAATTGCATTACTATTCACTCCAGTAAAATAAAGAGTTATCAAAATGAACCAAATATAGCAAATAATGCCACTCATTAAAAATTACTTTCTTTAGTAACAGAACATTATGCAGTGAACACAAGTATGCAAAATTCCAGTTAAATATTGCCTATACAATAAACTCCAAGATCTGATATGATCCCAGGTTTGACTTAGATTGGGTCTGTGATTTTTAAAAAGACATTTTAGCCTTGTCCTAGAGGAGAGTAAAATTTCCAGGTCTTTGAAAATCTATTACTTAAAAGATAGGTGTGGGAAGAAGAGAGGGTATCATAAGAAAGGGTCTCATCAGACAGGCTCAATTTTTACCATCTCCTTTTACTCAATATATTTCATGTTATCTCATAGAAATGTGACAACAGTTCTAAGAAGAACCTACAAAATAATTTGATGTTTGATGTTTCATACCTGGAGCATTGATTATTCCAGACTTGGGCTATAGAGACTTCCAAGTAAATATATCATGACCTGGGTTCTTGAATCATGAGTACAGTAGATTTGGCACTAGAGTCTTCAAGGTTAGTTTAGGACATTTCCTATTTTATTCCTGTAGCCCTGCTTTTGGAGACAGATCCAAGGCAACAGACACCTCCCACTCTAACACTTTATAGTTGTAGCTCTTTTTTCAAATATGGTGGCTTACAAAGGAAGAAGAGTCTGTGTTAAAAGTGATGTGCTACTCTATCTGCTTCCACCTAAACCAGGAGGCATGTGCCTGTCATTGAGTTTCTATCACTGGTAGAAGACTAGTCAAGGAATCCATCCAGTCATATTTTTTTATGACACTTTAGTGCCAGTAACCAGAAAGATGCCTCTAAGGGTCAAATTTTCAGAAGACTCGGTTTGCTTCTACTAATCCAGGAAGGTTGTACTGCTGGAAGGAGAAGTGTAGGACTGCAGTAATGGTTCCTGGCATGTCATCACTTCTTGAGCTGTGACTCAAGGACTTGGGAGGTTTACATTTTGAAGAGACAAAGAAAACTCTGAATAACTTATAAGATCACTTTCCAAGCACAGAAAACATGGTAGAAGATTGAGAAGTAACCATCCAGAATACTGTTTGGTTGGAATACTAGATAAGTCATGCTGTAAAGAACCAGAAAACAAGACAGGTCTAGCAAAGACAAAATTTCTTTGAGGGGAATCTTATATTCAATCACCTGGTATAGCAGTGTTCAGTGTCTTGTACCCCTTGCCCATGTCTGACTTGAAGCCTGATCTAAGGACAGAATCTGTTATCTGTCATCTAAAATCCAAGAATGAGATCCCCATATTTTAGATTAATTGACTCTCTCAGGGTATTAAGTGTTCTATGAGCATTTTTAGAGTAATTATTGAGGATTCTGTGGGTAATTTTTAGTGTAGTCACTAAGGGCGAAACACTTCTTTTTGCCCCTTGCATTTTAGTGTTTAAAATATTAAATTTTAAACCATTTTTTCAGGATTATGCAGTTTCTGAAGATCCTAGTGTCTGTGAAGAGGTTCCATATTACCTTTTTGTTGCTTAAAACAAAATTTTATGGGTTTGGGATGATATAGTGTGGAGAAAGTGGTCTAAATATAAATAAACCATAAGTAAGTATGGCAGGCGAACTATTAAGCACCAAGAACAGAAAAAGCTGTTACACTAACTGAGTTAGATGAAAGGCAAAATATGCAGAAGCTCTGGGATGTATTGCACATGATCCAGAATTTCTGAGTTTGTAAAGGGTACTGACATTACTCAGGAAAAGTGGCCAAGATTAAGTTCCGGGATTCCAGCTTTAAAAGTGGGAGTCTGCCTGGCTGGTGTGGCTCAGTTGATTGGGCTTTGTCCTGTGAACTGAAAGGTCAATGGTTCAATTCCAGGTCAAGGCACATGCCTGGGTTGTAGGCCAGGTCCTCGGTCATTTTTCTCCCTCTCTTTCTCCCTCCCTTCCCCTCTCTAAAAAATAGATAAATAACACCTTATTAAAAAGTGAGAGTCTGGTATTCCAAGCTTAAACTTTCTCTGTAGAGCAAAAGGCTTATCCATAAGAAAAATGAATTTAAGCCCCAGTCAACAAGTGGAAAGGAACTTCTGTCTTTTTTCTTAAAAAAATTTTTTTATTGTTGTTCAATTACAGTCTTTTTTTCTTTCTTTTTAAAAAGATTTTATTTATTTATTTTTAGAGAGGGAAGGGAGGGAGAAAGAGAGAGAGAGAGAGAAACATCAATGTGCAGTTGCTGGGGGCCATGGCCTACAACCCAGGCATGTGCCCTGACTGGGAATCGAACCTGCAACATTTTGGTTTACAGCCCGCGCTCAATCCACTGAGCTATGCCAACCAGGGCTACAGTCTTTTTTCTTAAATGAGTTTTTTTTTTTTTTTTTTTTTTTTGGCAACTCTTGAAATCACGCCATGTTAAGTAGCTACCTACACTCAAAATCAAGACCAACACAGATGTGAGGACACAGAGACTGGTTTAATTTTCCAATCCACTCTTGCTGTTTTTAACCAGAATGCATAAGGTTGGTTTATATCTCCACTTTTGTGGCCTATTAATCCTATGAAGCAGTAGATAGGGCTCACTCTTAAAGAAAAAATGCAAGAAAAGGACTGCAAAACAGTAAAGAGGGCCACAAGGACCTGATTATCTTGGACCTTAGTTTATTTGATGTAATCTTGGAAGCTTATAACTTTCCTAAGAACCCCTTTTATTTTTCAAATGCTCATGTCTGGTCTGAGACACAAGGTTAACATTCAGAAAAACTGCAGAAAACTTCCGCAGCCATGTCAGCACTGAGAATAGGAAATACTACATGCAGTTTTCCTACTGTAACATAACATAATTTTCTCATCACTTCTACAAAGTGAAAATACTAGAAATTTAATGTGTAAAATGGAACTTTGTACACAGTGACTTGTGTTTTCAATTAAAAGTTAAAATTCAAACACCCAGAGTGGTAAAAGCAGGAGGCAATGACATCAAGATATCTGGCTACATGTAATTCTAGACTGTGTGCTATCAAAACTTATTTATGACTTTTTCTAATATTTTAGCTATATGTAATTATTTGATATCCACTATGAATCATGAGTTAAATAATAGTAAACAACATGGAGCTATATTACATTGTTTACAAAAAGGAATCATCCTGTTAGATTGAGCTCTGCTCTAGATGTTCAAAAAACTTAGTTGAATTGAATCTACTTCAGTTCCTACTGCATACAAAGCAGCTGCATATTTTGGGGGTAGAAGATGATAAAAGTAAGTAAAACATAAAACATTCTTAGTGGGTAAGGAACTCATGATTTTGTAGGATGTAGTATAAGAAGGAAACATACTTCTAATATAAAGTACTATGGAAAACAATGAGAGAAAGATACATCAGTCAACCAATTATCTTGAACAAATAGTCAAGTAATAGAAAAATACCAATTAAGATCCTTTTAAAAAAGTTTTAAATGTTATTTTTCAATCTCAGTTTACATTCAACACTATTTTGTATTAGTTTGAGATGTACAGCATACTGGCCAATCACATACTGTACTTTACAATGTGGTCCCTCTGATATTTCCAGTACCCACCTGGCACCATACATAGTTATTACAATATTATTGACCATACTCCCCACATGGTACTCCACATTCCCATGACTATTTTGTAACTACCAATTAGTTCTCTTCATTGCACATTCCTTTATGTAAACTAACTCCTTTATGTAAATATCCCCCAAACTCTTTGATTTCTGCTTGTATGTTTATGAAGATTATAATTATCTTTTCAAATTAAGATAAGATATCTTTAGAGTTTTGATCAAAATTTTATTACAAGTTAAAAATAGTTTGGCAAGAATTTCAAGTCTGTATATTTTGTATTCTTATCCAAAAAATAATGCATGGCTTTAAATTTATTGAAATATTCTTTATGACTTTCAGGAAGTTTATAATTTATTTTATATAGATCTCATATATTTCTTTTTCATTTTTTTACCAAGTACTTTATATTTGATATGAGTATATAATTATACTTCAATTATTTAATTCTAGTATACAGGAAACTTATATCACTTTGTTTACAGCCACTTATTGAATTTTCTTGTTAATTTTACTAATATTTCTCTTCATTCTTTTGGATTTCCTAGCTATGTAATCATATTACTCATAAAACTGATAATTTTATTTTTTCCTTATATTTTTACTTTTATTCTTTAACTTCTATTTTTGATCAAATTGTATTGGTTAGATATTTCAAAAAAAGGACTATGGGGGTTTACAGGTAGGTATGGTCACAACTAGGCAGGGGATAATGAAAGCTTCATGAAGAAGGTAACTTTAACTTTTTTTATAGTGCCTTTGAAGGATAGGCAGGATTTCAATAGGTAAAGATGGGGTAGGGCATTTTAAGCAGAAGGAAAATTAAGAACATAGGCAATGAAGATAAGAAAGGACAGGAAATACCTGCAAGGATCTAATTTGGCTATGAAGCTTTACAAAATGAATTGATATTGGTCTTGCCCTTTATAACTCAAGGGACTCTCGGGTTTGAATGCTTTCTGATTTGGTTCTCTGTAAAGACTGTTATAATGTAGACACCTTGACTCCACTCTTTGGTAATTAAGATTCAGTACATCTGGGATTTTCATTTTAATATGTACTACAGTTAGCCCCAGGAACACATTTTGAGAAACCCTGCTTAAGAAAAAGGGAAATAATAAAAGTAGAAACCTCTAAATCATGTGAATGACATCAAGATCCTGGGAGATGGGATCTGTGAAGGAAAAAAACCTGATGAACATATTTTTAAGTAAGTGGTAGGAGCAAGGAAGTCGGTAGGTATTAAAGAACTTGTTAATTATTGGTACAGATTTCAATAGCCTCTGGAGTTGCCAGTCCTGAAAACCCATCGGTGTGCCCTAGCCTCCAGGATATGAAATAATTATGAATTAGGATATCTGAGGAATGGCAGTGTGACTGGGCCTTATTCACTGGGGATATGAGGTCGAGTGATGACCATCTTGTTATCTCCAAGTAATTAAAAGAGTGCTGTTCAGAGCAGAGAAACAAGATGCACTGCCTGCTGGAAAGGAAATGGGCTTCAGGTCTCAGTGGAAATGTGTTGACTCAGCTAAATGAAAGAATTTCCTGGAACAGTGCCACTGTTCACAATAACTACATTGCCTGTTGGCACACAGGTATTTTCTCCCTTCATGAAGTCAGTCTATGGGGGAATCATAGAAGGTATCAAAAGTAAGAGAAGTTGGGAGCCTGAAGGAATGTGGTATATGGGTAGAACACCGCCCTTTCAAATAAAAAAAAATCTGATGGAACATTCAGTGGGACAGAACTGGTGAATTCCCTAGAAGAATTAACCAGGCAAAGACTTTCTCTACTGTTTTATGACTATGCTGTAGTCAGCTCTTTACCCTGAGGCAATTGCTGAACAGGTTTACTGGAAATATTGTAAGCTAATTGACTTTGAAGATTTTCAAAACTGAAAAAGAAGTTTGAGGTTTTTATGTGTACTGATTAGAATCAAGAAGAATTTGTTCTACTCTTTCCTATCCAATATGTACACACCTTGTTCAGCCCTGCATGATTTCAGTCACTTGCAGCACTAATTCTACTTTTTCTTGGCTTCCTAAAGTGTTTACCAAACCAGAACTCCAAAATAAAGTTGGATTTTGAGCAAGTGGTTGCCTATGGCTTGTGATCAGATGGTTGCTCAGCGGGGTTCTGTATCCAAAAATATAGTCTCTACTTGCAATTAATATGTCTCAAAGAGCAGCATTAAAAATTAGATGATTTGATGATCTAGCATTTTTAATAATTTACTTTCCTTTATTAAAATATAGAAACACATTTTGATTGGGGAAATTCTAACATCTTCATAGATAATAACATTTTGCTCAGAGGAAGTGAAAGATAACTTTGCTTTAATAGTTATAGTGAATTTGAGATGATGATGAAATATGCAAGAGAAGAGTTCTTACATATAATTGGAAAGAGAGCTATGGCTCAGATGAGATGATATAGATTTAAGACTCATTGGCCATGATAGGAGAAGTGAATGGATGTTCAGTAGAGGTTGACTAGACAAATATTTGTAAATTTCTAATGTCTAATCAGTAACATTAGTTGGTGATGCCTTTTGTATAAATAGTTAAAAGGAAGTTCAAAATCCAGGGCTTTTCACTTTTTTTGTATGCTACCTAATTTGTCCTGTCACCTAAGCATAATCAGTACCTCTGAAAATATTTTAAAGAAGTAGTTCAGTTTAGCAGCTGAGGGACCTCTAATTTTAACCACACTTTCAATATTGAAGTTCTTTACAGTTGTACTTCCTTGTATTTTACAACACCATCTCTATACTTCCTTTACTTCCCTATCTGAGAAATCTCAAGCGTTTAACCTGAATGCATAATTCATGGTATTCATCAGACCTTTAATTACAGTGAGCACCACATCTCTGAATAAAAAGTGCTCTTTTACTTAACAGGCAAAATAGTCAAAATAATAACTACAATTCCTTCAGAGTTCGAATCAAGCACCTTAAACCACATGGATTTTATAATCCAAAGCAGGATGTTTCATAATTTCTATTTCATTTTTGTTCTTCCCCCATATCTTTAAAGTCAGTTAAATCCTTCTGGATTTCAGTGGCCTTGAGGCAACTCTCCAAGTCCCTACTCTAAAATTTGTTTGCCTCAGAACAAAGGTCATGGACCCAGCTGAGTCAACTTTCTGGGGATTTTGATTCTTTCACTGGTGCTATGGTTTGTTGTCTTGGATAATTGAGAGGTGACTAAATGACCCATGTAAATAGAAGCATTAAAGAGAGGCTGGTTGCCCACTTCTTCTCAGACATCTGGGAAGGATATAGATCAAATCAGTGGCCCCTCAATAATGGCTCAAAGAGAAATGTTGGGTTGGCTGTATTTGAATCATATTGGGAAGCTTTTTTAAAAATACAAGTTTCAGATACTATATATTGAATCAGAATCTCTAGAGGAGATGCCAAGAAATATATGGAAAGGTTTATTTTAAAAAAAATGTCCCCAGATGAGCCTGACAATTGGTGGGGTTTGTGAAGCAATGGTTTAAATCAGAGCATTACAAATGCTATTATGTAAAACAAAAACCTGTAGTAATTGTTAAACTGCAGATCCTGATTCAGCAGGTATCTGGTGGGGCAGGGGATTCTTCTGTATTTGTTCTGTATTTCTATCAAGCTCTCAAGTAATGCTGGTTCAGGATGATATTTTGAGTAGTAAAGGGCTAGATTACCTCTCAGAATCCTCCTAGCTATACTTTCTTGTGATTCTGAAGTGCCTTGTAGAAACAGTGGAATGTTACCCTTATTCACATCAGAATTTCCTATGTAAACTAATAGATTTTTCCACACATCGCCTTTTTTTTAAGTGTCAGACAATAATTTTTTTCTTCACTTTTTAGCTTTCGACACGTAACTGAAAAACTCCCAGAAAAGGTGGTGTATCTACATTGATCTTCTCTGAAGAGTTGCAGACCTACCGAGTACTTATACAAGCCTTTCTTCTATGTGATCCATAAAAGGAAAAACAGCCTGCCAAACACCTGTAAAGTGACAGCTATCATATGAAAATTAGGAGAACTGTTGTATGACATATTCATGATTCAAATGAGAGAGAATCAACTGTTGTGATGTCCCAGAAGGCCTTATGATGGAGTAAAAAAAAGGGGCAAATTGTAACAATTTGTCATCTGTGCTTGCACGTTAGACTTCCATGCAGTTACTGTAGACACATCAAAGCAAACTTGCAAATAGTTCTTTGAAAATCATATCTAGAGGTTGAGAACTACACATAAGAAGGAGGTTATTTTATATTCAGCCTGTCCAGCCCATCGATAATTAATTTTTAAGAAAGAGTAGATATTGATTGTGAATATAGGTTTTGAACTGCCATTTGGCAAAGACAGTTTCTGTGGGAAGAAAAATGCCTACTAATGACACATGTGCTGAGCCAGATGGACACATTACAGATTTACGATACTTTATCTATGCAGTGACATACACTGTCATTCTTGTGCCAGGTTTCATAGGGAACATATTAGCCTTGTGGGTATTTTATGGCTATATGAAAGAAACCAAACGAGCTGTGATATTCATGATAAACTTAGCCATTGCTGACTTACTACAAATTCTCTCCCTGCCTCTGAGGATCTTCTACTATTTAAATCATGACTGGCCATTTGGGTCTGGCCTCTGCATGTTCTGTTTCTACCTGAAGTATGTCAACATGTATGCAAGCATCTTTTTTTTGGTCTGCATCAGCGTGCGACGATTTTGTTTTCTCATGTACCCCTTTTGCCCCCGTAACTACAAACGGAAATATGACCTGTGCATCAGCATTGCTGGCTGGGTGATCATCTGCCTTGCCTGTATGCTCTTTCCTCACCTGAGAACCAGTGATGACACTTCAGGCAACAGAACCAAATGCTTTGTAGATCTTCCTACCAGGAATGTCAATGTGGCCCAGTCTGTTGCCATGATTACCATTGGTGAGTTGATTGGGTTTGTCACTCCTCTTCTGATAGTCCTATATTGTACCTGGAAGGCTGTTTTATCACTGCAAGATAAATATCCTGTGGCTCAAGACCTTGGAGAGAAAAAGAAAGCCTTGAAGATGATTCTAACTTGTGCGGGAGTATTCTTAATTTGCTTTGCACCTTATCACTTCAGTTTTCCTTTAGATTTTCTGGTCAAGTCCAACAAAATTAAAAGCTGCCTAGCCAGAAGGGTGATTTTGATATTTCATTCTGTTGCCCTGTGTCTTGCTAGTTTGAATTCCTGCCTTGACCCAGTCATATATTACTTCACCACTAGTGAGTTCAGAAGACGGCTTTCAAGACAAGATTTGAATGATAGCATCCATCTCCATGTGAAATCCTTTGTGAGCAACCATACTACTTCTACTATGACAACTGAATTATGCTAAATAAAAAACTGAATGTGGCTGGAAATGAAAATATATCAGAATACATTTGTAATGCCCCAAGCTACTGGAAAGTAATCACCAGAAGCACTCACAGCTTTTTGGTTATGTTCTATCTTACCTATGTGAGGAATTCACATATTTATATCAGAACCTATTTAGAGCATTATACTCTACCATCATTGATGTCCATCCAGTAATTTGTTACCAAGTCTTTAAGACTTGAACTATAAAATTTCAGTGACATCCTCTACATATATGCTCTCAACTAGAGTCATCAGTTTTATCTGTGAACCTAAGACACAAAGAGATAATCACTTTGGTGTCATCATAAGCACTTAGTTTGTTACAGTGGACACTGAGTATTTAGAGGCAATGTAGTTGTCTATACTGGTAACTACAGTTTATATTCCAATATTGTATTTTGGTTATATTTTAAGCAGGATGGACAATATATTATTCTGTGAAAATAAAGTGTTATAAACATGGGATCACTTTTATCTCCCATGTGTGATTACACTCTAGGGTTTGAAGACTCAAATAGCTATTTCCTTCATTTCAGTGTCAATATGAAACATCATCTGTCACACCTATTCATAGAATGAAAATCTGAACTTGGGCCTCTATTATGTTAAGAGTAAGGACAAGAAACAGATTCACCTAAAATAACTTTTTATGACTGTGTAAGCTGCCATATGGAATCCACCCAGGGCAGATAGCTTGCAAAGTCCACACAATGTGACTGAAATTACCTCTATAAGTCAGGAGACAGCAGATAGGTCACAATCACAATTTGGTTCCCTTAAATTATTTCTGAAGAACACCTCTGGAGATGCATGTACCTGCCTTGTTAAGGGCGTTTCCACTATGCTTCCAGAGTAATGTTGAAGTACCTCTGACAGATTACTGCATTTTTTGAGCCTATGAAATAAGTAGTGCACTAATGAATCACCAAGCTTAGATCAGAGGAAAAAGGAGTTGGGTAGAGCTCTTAAAAGCCTCACCATATTGTATTTCTTCTTTTAAGTTAGGTGGCAACTGTCAAGCCACATCCGTAAGCCAGAGTTGGGTTTGAAAGCAGCTAAGCATGTGGGTCCTAGTCTTCAGTAATTTGTCTGGTCCACCTTTGCCTTGGTGGTACCATTCTGAGGTCAGTATAGCCTACCTCCCTGCAGCTGGAGAAGTCAGTTTTTTCACCTTTTAAAAAAAGTGCATAAGATTAATTTTGGCAGCATTGGACACTCTTTACAATGCCTTGCCTGATACCTGTTTGGTACTAGTATCAGGAAATAGAACCAGGATGTGAATAGTAATTAAACCTGAGGTCTTAAACATTTCAAAACTGTAAAACATGTTTTAGCAAAAAGCTCTAACTTAAAAAAAAAGCTCTACTCAAAAATGTGTACTATATAATAAAGACACACATTATTGTGAATCTGGAAGGAATATGGAAATTAACCCACAGTTTCATCATATTTAGAAGAAAGGAGTTGTTTTAGGCACACAGTTATGATACTAATATGTTTGGGGGAGGGAAAATGGTGGAATATCTAAGATAAATAGAAATTTTCTAATGTTTTCTCTGGACAAGTGTTGGTATTGTTTGTACTTTGTTATTAAAATAATACCCTATTAGAAAACTGACGATGTGCTGCTAGCAATAGTGTATCTATCTCCTAATTATATATTGTAAGGTACATATTTTGATGTGTTAAATAAGTATCGTGATTTTAGAAAGAGTAACTATGTCTGGTCTGTTTGCCTTAAAGTGATTTGTGTTTGGATATAATTTAGTGTTGTAATGGGTTCACAATTAAGAATTTGTGGGTACTTGGAATGGGAGAGTCTTGCCTATACAATATGTTTTTACTATTTTCCACATAAGCATGAATTATTCTTCTTATGGTCATTTTGTGAGATCAGTAACCCAATTTTATTAAAATATTATTTTCTATTCAAACATATCATTTTTAAAGGGGAGGGGAACTATTATCAGGGGATTATCAAACTTTTTAGAGAAATGGTTGAGGTTGAAGCCCACTTATTAGACAGCCAAAAAGCCCTGGCAGATCATTTACATCATTCAAGGAGATAAGTATCCAGTATTCTTAGGCTGGTTAGCTATGACCACCCTTTCTCCCCAGACCTGTCCATCTGAATTTGTATTCATTGCTCTGATTTACTTTATCTACCCCTCCTCCCCTTCATGATGTTTTGTCTTCTGTCTTATTCCTTTGTTCTGCAAATCAGTAATCTGGTCAATTTATTCATACTAAGATTTTAATGTGCTAATGTTAGCCTAGTATGAATTTTCCCAGGGATATCTAAATTTTAGGCCTTGTGAATAAGCCTTAACTCAAAGTATTAATCCCTAACTTTTAATGGAGGGAATTAAAAACACTGAAACAGAGTAGAAGAGAAGATACTTTGAAGAAGTGGGTTTTACAGCACTGTTTTTCATATTATATATGTAGTAAGTGATCACCTACTTGGTTTACCATAGTGGGGATGCCAAATGCTAAGACCTGTATCTACAAGCATGGCTATCAGTTTCTCAGATTCCTGCTTTCTTTTTAACTTTTCGCTTTCCAACTCTGGACCTGATTTTCAGGGAAAAATCTAAACTAGGAGAGAAGTACTGCTGCAGCTGCTGTCCAGACAGCAACTTCCTCTCTGAGCTTCTTTCCTTGGAGAATCTCTTCTCTGAACCTCCATTTATCACTCTCTGGGTTCAACAAAATTAGTAAACATCCTGAACTATAGTAATATACAATTCAAGATAAATAAGCTCACATTTTCTATATAAAGTTATTTAAGTTATTATTCCAAGTGTGTGTGTGTATATATATATGTGTGTGTGTATATGTGTGTATATATATATGTAATTATTCCAACAAGACAGATTTTGAATATGGGGGATTTCTATGTTACTATTATTCCCATTATTATAATTATTATTTTATTCATATGTTTTATATGTTTTCATTTTTACTCATTTAAACAACTAATTCTATTAACCTGTAATTCCATGAAAAGAGCCACCTGCCATAGGAACAACAAATCAAGTTACCTTGGTCTGAAAGGGCGCATAAGCAGAAATCTTGTGCAACTTCATTTTTATTTTATCTTTTTGTTTTTACTCCAAAGACACTGTAAAAATGTTGCACTTGGTATCTAGTTATTTACATGTATAATTTAAAAATATACATTTTAATAATAAAGATGGTCTCTGTAGTTACGTAGACCTTTTCTGCCTCCAGAAGTCAATTTGTATTTAGTCACTTCTTAAGCTCACTGATATACATGAGGATCTTTGTCAGAGTTCTCATACACATGGATGAGTACTGTGAGGTGCTATTCTCCTTTTCTCTCCCTGAAGAGGTGCATGCTTTCCTCCAATGGAAAGATGAGCCATTTCCCCCATCTTACCCTACCATTTATATATACCTTGCATAGATAAATTCATTACCATCCATACCTTACTGAGATTATTCTCCACCATCAGGTTTTGACCAATTTCATTTGAATGACTTAAAACCCTATATTTACTAGAGTATATAATCTGTAGGTAGAAAAGGAGATGAGGTGACAGAGGAAATATTTTTGCTTTAGTCTTAAAGTTTGTTAACAACTAAGCATCTGATTTTCATTGTGCATTGGCAGAAGGAAAAATCTGTTCTCCACTGTCCCTGTCTCTTTTTCCCAAAACAGTTTTACTTTTTAAAAAAAGTGAAGTCAAAATAATTGTGTCTGATCCTCTTTTCATCTTAGTTATCTTTTTGGCATTTTGTATCCCCAGTACTTTCAGGTATCTTCTGAAAAATCCAATATGTTCAGAAGTATGCATTTTGGCTGTTGTAGAAAGATTTTCCTAGGAAGTGGTAAATGCTTTCCTAAGGAGAAATTTCTGATGTGTTGGTAGACCTGAAAAAAAAAAGTGGGATATAAATATGGGATCTGCTCCATGCTTCAACTGTCCTCAAATAATATATATACCTCTTCTGTGCCTTCCCAAAAGTAACTTCACTATATTCACAACCATATTTGGGGGAGGGGGAGTGAGCAAGAGATAAACTGTCAAGTGAATGTGGCTATTTTAACTCACTTATTCCTCAGTTATTAAAGAATGTAATGTGTGTTTGGAGGGCAGGCAGTTATAACTTTCTTGAATTTCACAGACCATTTCCTCAGCAGAATTTCCTCAGCCTTAACCACTTATTTCACTTTGCCAAGATCACATTTCTTCTATTTGTTGACTAAGTTTTCTTCATGTAACCCTTTACTGCACATCTACTGGTTCATCTATAGGCACAGCACTTACTTAAGGCCTTGCATTTTCCTTCCTGGATCTCTTCAAACAACAGAGAAACTGCCCCTTGGAGGGTGGTGTCTGTCATTAAGCCTATTTCCCTGACTCCAGTGTCTTCTATTTTGCAGGAGTTTCAGAAGCATAGCTGAGAGACAGAACTAGTATCTTTGGTCTTCAAGTTTGACTCTGACCAATAATTGAGATTTTTTTCCAGCCTTTTCTAAACAGTGCTGATTATCCACAATTCGTACAAAGATTGGTATGTTTCATACCTTTGAAATGTTAATCTAATTAGGATAAACATAAACAACTTGAAATAATAATGGCCCAAGTTTTAAGCTCAGGGAATAAATGCATGAAGTAATTGGTCTATTTTGAACATTTTTAAAAATTTTACTCTTCGATTTGAGTTTACATTCAATATTATTTTGTATTAGTTTCAAATGCACAGCTTAGTAGTTCAACAATCATATACTTTAGAAAGTGTTCCCTCCAATATTTCCAGTACCCACCTGACACTGTACATCATTATCACAATATTATTGACTATATTTCCTATGTACTTGACATCCCTGTGACTATTTTGTCATACCAATTTGTACTTCTTAGTTCCTTCCTCTTTTGCACTCAGTCCCCCAAACCATCCACCTGCCCCCAGAGGGGTTTCCCCTCTGGCGACCATTAATCTGTTCTCTATCTATGACTCTGATTCAATTTTGTTTGTACATTTATTTTGTTCCTTATATTCCATATATAAGTGAGATCATATGCTATTTGTCTTTCTCTGACTGACTTATTTCACTTACCATGATACCCTCTAAGTCCATCCATGCTGTCACAAATGGTGAAATTTTATTCTCTTTTATGGCTGAGTAATATTCCATTGTATATGGGTATGAAAACTTTTTTTTTAAAAGATTTTTTATTTATTCACTTTTAGAGAGGGAACGGAGGGGGTGAGAGAGAGAGAGAGAGAGAGAGAGAGAGAGAGAGAGAGAGAAAGAAACATCAATGTGCGGTTGCTGGGGGTTATGGCCTGCAACCCAAGCATGTACCCTGGCTGGGAATCGAACCTGCGACACTTTGGTTCGCAGCCCACGCTCAATCCACTGAGCTATGCCAGCCGGGGCTAAAACTTTTTTTTTCATAGACATAATAATTGAAATGTTCATTTTATTTATCATTCTCTGGGCCAATAATAGCCATCTTATTATTATTAATGGATATCAAAACTCCTCATAGTTCTAAGCACCATATCTTTCCTTACATTTCTTTTTTTATTAAATACTTTTGAATTTTATTGTTCAAGTACAATTTTTTGCCTTTTCTCTCCACCCCTCCCCATCACCCCGGCCTTCCCCACCTCCCTCCCCTGTTTCCACCCCACCCTTGTTTTTGTTCATGTGTCCTTTATAGTTGTTCCTGTAAACCCTTCACCCTTCCCCCGACATTATCCCCTCCCCACTCCCCCCTGGTTACTGTCAGTTTGTTCTTAATTTCAATGTCTTTGGTTGTATTTCACTTGCTTGTTTGTTTTGTTGATTAGGTTCCAGTTAAAGGTGAGATCATACGGTATTTGTCTTTCACTGCCTGGCTTATTTCACTTAGCATAATGCTCTCTAGTTCCATCCATGCTGTCACAAATGGTAGGAGCGCCTTCTTTTTTCTACTGTGTAGAATTCCATTGTGTAAATGTACCACCCTTTTTAAAATAATTTTATTTTAATTATCGTTCAAGTACAATTTTCTATCTTTTACTCCCATCCCATCCCACTCACCCAGCCCTCCCTCCCTCCCTCTCATTTCCACCCACCCCTTGTTTTTGTCCATGTGCCCTTTACACTTGTTCCTGTAAACCCTTCCCCCTTTCCCCTGAAATTCCCTCCCCTCTCCCCTCTGAACACTGTCAGCCTGTTCTCTATTTCAGTGTCTTTGGTTGTATTTTGCTTGTTGGTTTGTTTTGTTGTTTAGGTTCCACTTATAGGAGAGATCATATGGTATTTGTCTTTCATTGCCTGGCTTATTTAGCTTAGCATAGTGCTTTCCAGTCACATACATTCTGTCACAAAGGGTAGGAGTTCCTTTTTTCTTTCTGCTGCATAGAATTCCATTGTGTAAATGTACCAGTTTTTTGATCCATTCATTTACTGATGGGCACTTAGGTTGCTTCGAGCAATTGGATATTGTAAATTGTGCTGCTATGAATATTGGGGTGCATAGGGTCTTTTGCATTGGTGTTTCAGGGTTCTTAGGATATAGTCCCAGCAGTGGAATTGCCAGGTCCAAAGGCAGTTCCATTTTTAGTTTTCTGAGGAAATTCCATACTGTTTTCCATGGTGGTTGCACCAGTCAGCATTCCCACCAACTGTGCACTAGGGTTCCCTTTTGTCCACAACTTATCCAGCACTTGTAGTTTGTTGATTTGGTTATGATAGCCATTCTGACCAGTGTGAAGTGGTATTCCATCATGGTTTTAATGTGCATCTCTCTGATGGCTAGAGATACTGAGCATCTTTTCATTTGTCCCTGGGTCCTCTGTATGTCCTCTTTGGAGAAGTGTCTGTTCAAGTCCTTTGCTCATTTTTTAATTGGGTTGCTTGTCTTCTTAGAGTGGAGTTGTGTGAGTTCTTTATATACTTTGGAGATCAAACTCTTGTGTGAGTTATCATTGGCAAATCTGTTTTCCCATGTGGTTGGCTCTCTTTTCATTTTAATGCCGTTTTCTTTAGCTGTGCAGAAGCTTTTTATTTTGATGAGATACCACTTGTTTATTCTTTCCTTTATGTCCCTTGCTCTAGGGGACATATCAGTGAAAATACTGCTGTGTGGAATATCTGAGATTTTCCTGCCTATATTCTCCTTAAGGACTTTTATGGTGTCATGATTTATATTTAAGTCTTTCACCTTGAATTTATTTTTGTGTATAGTGTAAGTTGGTGATCAAGTTTCATTTTTTGGCATGTAGCTGTTCAGCTCTCCCAACACCATTTTTTGAAGAGGCTATTTTTGCTCCGTTTTATGTTGCTGGCCCCTTTGTCAAATATTAATTGACCATAGAGACTTGGGTTTATTTCTGGGCTCTCTATTCTGTTCCATTGGTCCATATGCCTGTTTTTATGCCTGTACCAGGCTGTTTTGATTACAGTGGCCTTGTAATACAGTTTGATATCAGATATTGTGACCCCTCCTACTTTGTTCTTCTTTCTTAAAATTGCTGCAGCTATTTGGGGTCATTTATACTTCCATTTAAAGTTTTGAAGTGTTTGTTCTGTATCTGTGAAATATGTCATTGCTACTTTAATAGGGATTGCACTGAATCTATAAATTGCTTTGGGTAGTATGGACATTTTGATGATATTAAATTTTCCAATCCATGAACACGGTATACATTTCCATTTGTTTGTGTCTTCCTTAATTTCTTTCTTCAGTGTTGTATAGTTTTCTGAGTACAGGTCTTTTACCTCTTTGGTTAGGTTTATTCCTAGGCACTTTATTTTTCTTGTTGCTATATCAAATGGATTTTTTCCTGTTTTCTGTTTCTGATATTTCATTGTTGATATACAAAAATACCTTTGATTTCTGAATATTGACTTTGTATACCGCTGTTTTGCCAATTTCATTTGTTAGGTTGAGCAATTTTTTTTTTGTGGAATCTATAGGATTTTCTATGTATACTATCATGTCATCTACAAACAATGACAGTTTTGTTTCCTCTTTTCCAATATAGATGCCTTTTATTTCCTTTTCTTGTCTGATTGCTTTGGCTAGGACTTCCAATTCTATGTTGAATAGGAGTGGTGAAAGTGACAACTTTGTCTTTTTCCTGATCTTAGTGGAAAAGATTTTTGTTTTTGCCCATTGAGTATGATATTGGATGTAGGTTTCTCATATATGGCCTTTATTATGTTGAGGAATGCTCCCTCTATTCCCACTTTGCTGAGGGTTTTTATCATAAATGGGTGCTGTACCTTATCAAATGCTTTTTCTGCATCTACTGATATGATCATGTGATTTTTGTCTTTGTTTTTGTTTATGTGATGCATTATGTTTATTGATTTGTGAATATTGTACCATCCTTGCATTCCTTGGATGAATCCCACTTGGTCATGGTGTATGATCTTTTCAATGTATTGTTGGATGTGGTTTGCCAATATTTTGTTGAGGATTTTAGCATCTATGTTCATCAGTGACATTGGCCTGAAGTTTTCTTTCTTTGTTGTGTCTTTATCTGGTTTTGGGATTAGGATGATGTTGGCTTCATAAAAAGAATTTGGGAGTCTTCCATCATTTTGGATTTTTTGGAATAGTCTGTAAAGGATAGGGGTTAGCTCTTTCTTAAATGCTTTGTAGAATTCTCCTGTGAAACCGTCTGGCCCAGGGCTTTTGTGTGTTGGGAGATTTTTTTTGTTACTGCTTCAATTTCACTAGCTGTTATTTGTCTCTTCAGGCTTTCTGTGTCTTCTTCATTCAGTTTTAGAAGATTATATTTTTCTAGAAATTTGTCCATTTCAACTAGATTTTCAAATTTCTTGGCATACAGTTCTTTGTAGTAATTTCTTACAATCTTTTGTATTTCTGTGGTATCAGTTGTAATCTCTCCTCTTTCATTTCTGATTGTCTTTATTTGTGTCCTCTCTCTTTTTTTCTTGATGAGCCTGCTTAAAGGCTTGTTGATTTTGTTTATGTTTTCAGAGAACTGACTCCTGGATTGATTGATCCTTAGAATTGCGCTTTTAGTTTCTAGGCCGTTTTATTCTGCTCTCATCTTGGTTATTTCCTTCCTTCTACTTGCTCTGGGCTGTCTTTGTTGTTGTTCCCCCAGTTCTTGTAGTTGTAGGGTTAGGTTATTTATTTAAAATGTTTCTATCTTTTTTAGGTAGGTCTGTATCACTACATACTTCCCTCCCAGGACTGCCTTCACTGTGTTCCATGGGTTTTTGGCTGTTATATGTTCAGTTTCATTTGTTTCCAGAAACTTGATTTCTTCCTTGATCTCATTCTTGACCTGTACATTATTTAATAGCATGCTATTCAATCTCCATGAGTTTGAGTGTTTTTGAATTTTTTCCTTGAGATTGATTTTTAATTTTAGCCCCTTGTTGTCAGAGAAAATGCTTGATATGATTTCAATTTTCTTGAATTTTGGGGGGCTTGTTTTATGTCCTATCATGTGGTCAGTCTTTGAAAATGTTCCATGTGCATTTGAAAAGAATGTATATTTTGCTTCTTTGGGATGAAAGGCTCTATATATATATATCAGCTAAGTCCATTTGATCTAGGACATTGTTTAGTGCTGCAATATCTTTGTTGATATTTGTACAACTTTTTTATCCACTCATCTATTGATGGGCATTTGAATTTCAAATTTTGGGGATTGTAAATAATGTTGCAGTGAACATAGGAGTGCATATAGCCTTTCAAATTAATGTTTTGGATTTATTCACATATATACCCAGAAGTAGAATTGCTAGGTCACATGACAGTTCCACTTTTAATTTTTTGAGAAAACTCCATACTGTTTTCCACAGTGGCTACACCAATCTGCATTCCCACCAACAGTGCACAAGAGTACCCTTTTCTCCGCATCCTCACCAGCACTTGTTGTTTGTTGATTTGTTTATGATGGCCCCTGTGGCAGATGTGAGGTGATTTCTCATTGTGATTTTAATTTGCATCTCTCTGATGATTAGTGATGTTGGCCGTATTTTCACATGTCTGTTGACCATCTTTATATCCTCTTTGGAGAAGTGTTTATTCAAATATTCTGACCATTATTTTCTGTCAATTTTAATTGTATTTTTGTTCCTTTTGTGTTGAGTTATATATGTTTTAAAATAGATTTTGGATATAAAACCCTTGCCAGTTCTATCATTAGCAAATATCTTCTTCCATTGCATAGGTTCTCCTTTTGTTTTGTCAAAGGTTTCCTTTGTTGTGCAAAAATTTTTAGTTTGATGTAGTCTCATTTGTTTATTTTTTTCATTTTTCCATGCTTGAAGAGATACATTAGAAAAAAATAATGCTATAAGGAATGTCAGATATTTTATTGTCCATATTTTCTTCTAGAAGTTTTATGGTTTTGAGTCTTACATTAAAGTCTATAATCCTTTTTGCATATATAGTGTATGGAGTTGGCCTAGTTTTACTTTTTCGCATGCATCTGTCCAGTTTTCCCAACACCATTTTTTGAATAGCTTGTTTTTACCCCATTGTATATTCTTGAAACCTTTGTCAAATATTAACTGACCACATAGGAGTAGATTTCCTTCTGGGCTCTCTGTTCTCTTCCAGTGATCAATGTGTCTGTTTTTATGCCAGTACCATGCTGTTTTCAATACTATAGATATCAGGTAGCATGCTACCTTTAACTTTGTTCTTCTTTCTCAAAATAGTTATGGCTATTCAGGGTGTTTTGTGGTTCCATATAAATATTTGGATGATTTGTTTTAGGTCTGTGAAATACACCATTGGTATATTGACAAAATTGTCTTGAATTTATAGATTGCTTTGGGTGGTATGGACATTTTAATGATGGTAATTCTTACCCAGGAGCATGATATATGCTTTTATTTACTTGTATCTTCTTCAATCTCTTTATCCAGTATCTTATTATTTTTCTGAGTGCAGACATTTCACATCTTTGGTTAAATTTATTTCAAAGTATTTTTGGTGCAATTGTAAATGGGATTGTTTTCTTCGGTTCTCTTTCTGATAGTTTATTAGTGGTGTATAAAATAGTCTGTTTCTGAATAATAATTTTATATCCTGTTTCTTTACTGATTTTTTCTTATCAGTTTTAGTAGTTTTTTTGGTTCAGTCTTTAGGATCTATTACAGCATCATGTCATCTGCAAATAATGACAGTTTTACTTCTTTATTTTCAATGTGAAAGACTTTTGTTTCTTCTTCTTGTCTAATTGTGGCTAGGACTTCTACTACTTTGTTCAATTAGAGTGGCAAAAGTGGGCACCCCTGTTTTGTTCCTGATTTTAAGGAAGACAGTTAGTTTTCCCTAGTTAAGTATGAAATTAGCTGTAGGTTTTTAATATATGGCCTATATTATGTTGATTTATGTTCTTTTTTATTCTCACTTTGCTGGAAGTTTTTATCATAAATGGGTATTAAATTTTGTGAATGTTTTTCTAGCATCTAGTGATATGACCATATAATTTTTATACTTTATTTTGTTTATATGGTGTATCACTATCACGTTAATAGATTTGCAGATATTGTACCAACCTTGCATCCTAGATATAAATACTACTCAGTCATGGCATATGATCTTTTAATTGTATCGCACAATTTTGTTTCCTAATATTTTGTTGGGGATTTTTGTATCTATGTTTATTGGGGATATTGACATAGCATTTTCTTTCTTCATAGTGTCTTTATCTGGCTTTGGAATTAGGATAAGATGGGCCTTATAAAATGGGCTTGAGAGTCTTCCTTCCTCTTGAAATTTTTGCAATAGTTTCAGAAGGATGGGTGTTCATTCTTCTTTGAACATTTGGTAAAATTTGTCTGTGAAGCCATCTGGTCCAGGACTTTTGTTTTCTAGGAGTTATTTGATTACAGCCTCAATTTCATTAGTTGTGATCAGTCTATTTAGGTTTTCTGATTCTTTCTGATTTAGTTTTGGAATTTGTATGTTTCTAGAAATTATCCATTTCTCCCAGGTTCTAATTTTTTGCCATATAGTTACTTGTAATATTTTATTATAAATCTTTGTATATCTGTAGTCAATTGTTACTTCTCTTCTTTCCTTTTTGATATTATTTATTTGAGTCCCCTGTTTGTTTTCTTATTGTGTATTTTAAAGGTTTTCAATATTGTTTATATTTACAAAGAAACAGCTCTTAGTTTCATTGACCTTTTCAATAGCTTTTATAGATTTTATTTATTTCTGATCTGGTCTGTATAGTTTCTTTTCTTCTACTCACTCTGGGCTTTGTTTATTATTCTTTTTCTAGTTACTTTAGATGTAAATTTAGAAATTTTTTGAGATTTTACTTGTTTCCTGAAGTAGGCCTGTAATGCTATGAGTTTTTCTCTTAAGTCTGATTTTAAGGTGTCCCATAGTGTCATCATATTTTCATTTTCATTCATTTCAAGATAACCTTTGATTTTTTTCTTGATCTTATTTTTAACCCATTCATTGTTTAGTAACATGCCATTTAGCCTCCATGTCTTTGTGTGTTTTTCAGGTTTTTAAATTATAACTTATTTCTATTTTCATACCATTGTGGTTGGAGAAGATTCTTGATATGATATCAATTTTCTTAAATTTATTGAGACTTGTTTTGTGTCCTAACATGTGGACTATCCTAGATAGAATCTTTCCAGGTGCACTTGAACATAATATGTATTTTCTTGCTTTGGGGTAAAATGCTATAAAAATATCAATTAAATTTATCAGGTCTGGTTTGTCATTTAAGAACACTGTTTCCTTGTTGATTTTTGCCTGGAAGGTCTATCCATTGAAGCCAATAGGAAGTCAAAATATTCTACCATGTGAGTATTACTGTCTACCTCTCCCTCTATGTTCATCAAGATTTCCTCTATATATTTAGGTACTTCTATGTTGGGTGCATAAATGTTACAATGGTTATATTCTCTTGTTGGATTGCTCCTTTACCATTATACAATGCCTTTACATGTCTTTTATTATAACCTAGTTTTAAAGTCTATTTTGTCTGGTATAAATATTTCTACCCCAGATTTATCATTACTAATTCCATGAAATATGTTTTTTCCACCCCCCTACTTTCAGTCCGTGTCTTTCATTCTGAGTTGGGTCTTTTGTACACATAATATATATGGGCCTTCCTTTTTTATTCTTCAGCTACCCTATGTCTTTTTATTGGAGTTTTTAAGCCATATACATTTAAAATGAGTATTGATAGGTATATATTTATTGTCATTTTATTTGTTGTAACTATGTTCCTGTTTTTCTTTTAAATTCTTTTCCTTAAAGAAGTCCCTTTAACATTGTTTCTAATACTGGTTTGGTGGTAATGAACTCCTTTAGCTTATTCTTTTCTGGGAAACATTTTATTTTATTTTATTTTATTATTTTATTTTATTTTATTTTATTTTATTTTATTTTATTTTATTTTATTTTATTTTATTTTATTTTATTTTATTTTATTTTATTTTATTCAGCTTTAAATGGTAACCTTAATGGGTACAATAGGCTTGGTTGTAAGTCCTTGCATTTCATGTCTTTGAATGTTTTGTGCTATTTCCTTCTGGCCTGAAATATTTCTATTGAGAAATCGGCTGACAATCTTATGGGAGCTCTCTACTGGGTAAACTAATGGTGTTTCTCTTGCTGCTTTTGTTTTTAATATTTACTTTTTAAAGAAGATTTTATTTATTTATTTTCAGAGAAAGGGGAAGGGAAGGATAAAGAGAGGGAAAGAAACATCAATGTGTGGTTACCTCTTGTGCATCCCCTGCTGGGGACCTGGCCTGCAACCCAGGCATGTGCCCTGATTGGGAATTGAACCAGCAACCTTTGGTTCTCAGACTGGCACTGAATCCACAGAGACACACCAGCCAGGGAAACCTTTGTTTTTTTCTTTTTCTTTTTTAAAGGATGTGTCTTGGTATGGTCATTTTTTTTTTATTTTAAAGGAGTTATACTTTTAATGCATAAGCATAAATAAAAGAATTAAAATGATTTATATAGACACAGAATTAGTACTACCCATGTGCAATGCACAACCTTATTTTTCCCTCAAAAATTTGGGCAAAAAAGGGCATATTATACATGACAAAAATAGGTATATAATGTATTTTTGTCAGTACTTCTCCTTACAATTTACTATTTTAAACTTCTTTATTATGGAAAAGCTTTTTGTAATTTTTAATTTTAATATATTTTATTAATTATGCTATTACAGTTGTCCCATTTCTCCCCTTCATTCCCCTCCACTGTGCACACCGCTCCCACCCACATTCCCCCCTTTAGTTCATGTCCATGTGTCATAAGTTCTTTAGCTTCTACACTTCCCATACTATTCCTGCCCTCCCCCTGTCTATTTTCTGCCTACCATCTATGCTACTTACTTTCTGTACCTTTTCCCCCTCTCTCTTCTCCCACTCCCCTGTTGATAACCCTCCATGTGATCTCCATTTCTGTGGTTCTGTTCCTGTTCTAGCTGTTTGCTTAGTTTCTTTTTGTTTTTGTTTTAGGTGTCGTTGTTAATAATTGTGAGTTTGCTGTCATTTTACTATACATGTTTTTTATCTTCTTTTTCTTAGATAAGTCCCTTTAACATTTCATAAAATAAGGGCTTGGTGATGATGAACTCCTTGAACTTGACTTTATCTGAAAAGTACTTTATCTGCCCTTCCATTGTAAATGAAAGCTTTGCTGGACAGAGCAATCTGGCATATAGGTCCTTGCCTTTCATGACTTGGAAACTTCTTTCCAGCCCCTTCTTGCTCACAAGGTCTCTTTTGAGAAATCAGCTGATAGTCTGATGGGAACTCCTTTGTAGGAAACTGTCTCCTTATCTCTTGCTGCTTCTAGGATTCTCTCTTTCATTTTTACCTTGGCTGATGTAATTATGATGTGCCTTGGTGTGTTCCTTCTTGGGTCCAACTTCTTTGGGACTCTCTGAGCTTCCTGGACTTCCTGGAAGTCTATTTCCTTTGACAGAATGGGGAAGTTCTCCTTTATTATTTGTTCAAATAACTTTTCCACTTGTTGCTCTTCCTCTTCCCCTTCTGGTACCCCTATAATTCGGATGTGGGATCGTTCAAAGATTTCCTGGAGGTTCCTAAGCCTCTCCTAATTTCTTTGAATTCTTATTTCTTCATTCTTTTCTGGTTGTATGTTTTCTTCTTCCTTCTGGTCCACTCCACTGATGTGAGACCCAGCTTTCATTCCATCACTATTGGGTTCCCTGTGCATTTTCTTCATTTCACTTATAGTAGCCTTCATTTTTTCATCTAATTTGTGACCAAAATCAACCAATTCTGTGAGCATCCTGATCACCAGTGCTTTGAACTGTGCATCTAATAGATTGGCTATCTCTCGATCACTTAAAAGTATTCTGTTTGAGTCATCTTCCCCCCTGCCCTTTGGTCTGGTCGAGCCTGTTATGTATGAGGGGCAGAGCCTTAGGTGTTCACCAGGGTGGGGCACCCCAGTTGCTGAGTTGTGATGTTGTATGTGGGGGTGGGGTCCCAGAGGGAACAATGGTGCTTGTTCCACTCTCCATGGATTTCAGTCCCTTCTGCTGCTTCCTCTAAGCAACCTGGACCAGCAACCTCTGGTGCTGATTCCCGTGTGGATGGGCTTGTGCACCCTGTGGGTCTTTCCAACGAACTCTCCTGTGAGGCTGGGAGTATCTCTCTGTGCCTCAACCCCCACAGGTGTTTTCAATCAATGTCCTGAGGCTCTATTTCCCAGCGCTGGGATCCTGGGTTGTGTGTAGTGCATTGCTTCACCATCACTGCCTCGCTGGGTCTGCCGGTTGCCACCCCTTGGCTGGGGTCTGTCAGCTGCCACTTGCACACTCAGGGTCTACCTGCTGCAGTCTTGTGTGCCCTAGATGTCTTACACGCCCAGTCCCAACACTCTGTGCTCTCTGCACCGTGACCTGTGCCTGGCTGCCGGAATCTGCCCCTCCTACCCGTCTGGATGAACGTGTCTATTTTAACTTCTTGGTTGTACAACTTCCATTCTGATCAATTTTTATGTCAGTTCTGGTTGTTATTCTGTTTCTAAATTTTTGTTGTCTCTATTTTGGTTGTGTGTGGAGACACAGTGTGTCTACCTATGCCTCCATCCTGGCCACAAATCGGTATGGTCATTTTTTGGTTCATCTTGTTTGAGACTCTGTGCTTTCTGGTCTTGTGTGTCTTTTTTGTTAATCCAGTTAGGGAAATTTTTAGTAATTGCTTTTCAAATAGGTTCTCAGTCCCTTGTTTTCTCTTTCTTCTTCTTCTTCTTTTTGATATTTATATGATGCAAATGTCATGCTTGATGGTCTCCAAGTGGTCTTTTAATTTATCCTCATTTTTAAAAAGTTATTTTTTCTATTTGCTGCCATGTTTGGATGTCTTCTGCTACATTGTCTCCCAATTTGGTGATTTGTTCATATGCTTTTTTCTAATCTGCTAATTCCTTCTAGTGTATTTTTCATTTCAGATATTGTACTTTTGTTTTTGATTAATTCTTTTTAATGGTTTTAATGTCCTTTTTATGCTTACTATCCTTTTCTTTCAGTTCTTGCTTAGTTTATTTATACTTCTTCTAAGTTCATTGAGCATCTTTATAACCATTGTTTTGAACTTTGTATCCAGTAGATTGCTCATCTCCATTTTATTTAGTTCTTTTTTGGGGGGGGATTTCTACTGTGCTTTTATTTGCATCATGTTTCTTTGTCTCTCCATTTTGGTTGCATCTGTACATGTTTCCATTTGTTAGATAGATCTGCTAGGTCTCTCAGTCTTGGTGTGATGGCCTCATGTAGTAGATGTCTTCTGGGTCTCAGCACTGTAGTCTCTCTGGTCACCTGAGTTAGATGTTCGAGGAATATCCCTCATGTAAGTTATATGAGCTATTTTCTTATAGCTGATTCTTGATTGCTGTTGGGACATCCATGGGTGGGGTTGACCTTCAGGCTGGCTGATTATGAAGATCGACCCAACCATAGTGTGTACTTGAGCTTCTGTGTAGGGGCTTACCCAATCAAACAAATTTTCCCTAGCAGTGTCTGATGTCTGATTATATCTCTCTTTGGGTATGCTGCTTCTGGAGCTATTTGGGTAGTGCTCTAATGTGGTCTGAAGTCCACCACAAGGTGTGTTGTTCTGGGGCCTCCTGGCCCTGAAATACCTGTTTTAAGCTACAAAGTGATCCACAGTTAGTGACTAACTCTGATGAGCCTGGGTGTGTGTGGGAGGGGGCAAGACACACACCAATGCCAGGTTCTACTAGCACTGATCCCAGAGGCACATCAGCAAAAGGCCGAAGTCACAACAAGATTGCCTGCCTCCATCTGCCAGCTGCCTATTAGGCTCAGTCACTGAAAAAGCCTTGGTGATACAAATTTGGTCAGAAATTTAGTTTCTCACTGAGTCACCAGGTAGGGGTGTGTGGTGTTTACCAGGTTAATGCAGATCAAACTTGACACCAGTGCTGTGTTTCAGGCCACCCAGCAAATGTCCAAGGGTACACTAAAGGCAGCCTCCCTCTACCATGTGCCTACAGGGAGTTGTTAGGGTGAGGCCATCAGAATTTATCGGGCCCAAACAGACTAATATTTGGCTGTGCAAAGGGTGAGCTCTGTGCAGGGATGGTGGTATTGGTCATGTGTGTGATGAAAAAAATAACCCCAGCTGTAGAGCCACACAACTCAGTCCAACCCAAGCCTGACCAAACCTCCTTGAGAGCTTTCCAAGAAAGCCTGCATTATGGGTCCAGGCTGGCAGCAATAAGCTGACACCTCTGCAAGATGTGAGCTCAACAGGGTGGGGCTACTGGATCTCCTATGGAAGGTGGCACTCATCAGGTTTGGCAGGGTAGGGATCAGGAAGTGTGTCCCACTCCAGAGCTACACAACTCCATCTATGTCACCCCTGAGTTTTCCCATACCTCCTCAACATCCGTCCAAGACAGTGTACATCCTGGGCTGAGGAAGCTGATTTCCCTGCAAGGTGTGAGTTCTGCAGGGTGGGCCATCATGGGTATGGGAGGGTAGGCCTAGTGGATTTTCCAATGCTGGTACCATGTGGAGAGGCATACTTGACCCAGCAAAGATGGCTTCTGTGGGCCATGTGGGTAAGGGACTGAACCTAAGGGATCTGGCAGCTGTCCCTTTAGCTTTCTCCCTAGAACCACAAAACCCAGTCTCTTCTCACACAACTCCAGTCTGCTCTGAGCTGCCTTCCCTCTTCAGGAACTCAGGGTGAATGGCTATGAAAAAGAGTTTTTTTTTTTTTTTTGTTAGCTATTTTAGAGGGTGCCTGGGTTTCTAGCAGACTTCCACTCCTCCCTGGAGAACCCAATTTCTACTGATTTTCACAGCCAGATGCGGGCACCTCTTCCTTGCTCTCATGCTCTGAGTAGGGAACCTTGGCATATATTTGAGACCCCGTGTGACTCAGGATCTTTGCAGCTGAGATATCTCTGTGGATTCTCAACCACTACAAGTGGATAGTGGGCCATCCCTTTTTCAGTCTCTGCCCTTTATACCAGTCTCAATCTGGTGTCTATAAATCCTTGGTTATAAGACTTTTCTTCAGAGGAGAGGGGTGGGTGCTGTGTGAAAAAGTTGAAGGGGTTAAGAAAAAAAAAAAAACCTCACAGAGATGCAACAGTGTGATGATTACCAGAAGGAAAGGGGGTGGGGATAGATAGAATTGGGTAAAGAAGGACATGTGCCCTAACCAATGTAGTTCAGTTGCATGGATGTCATCCTGCAAAGTGAAAGGTCACTGGTTTGATTCCCAGTCAGGGTGCATGCCTGGTTTGCAGTTTTGGTTCCCAGCCAGGGATGTACGAGAGGCAACTGATTGATATTTCTCTCTCACATGGATGTTTCTCTTCCTTTCTTCCTCCTCCATTCCCTTTCCTCTAGAAAAAAAGAATAAAATATTTTTTAAAAAGATGGGATAAATGGTGACATAAAGAGACTTGACTTTGGATGGTGAGCACACAATGCAATATACAGATGATGGATTATAAAATTGTACACTTGAAACCTATATGGTTTTATTAACCAATGTCATCCCAATAAATTCAATAAATTTTTTTTTAAAAACCTTCTGTTAAGCTAGTGTTCAGTTGGTTTTTCAGGGAGATTGTTCTATAATTTAGTTGTAATTGCAGTTTGGTGTTATGGAAAGGTTAGTGAAACTTCCACTTACTCCACCACCATCTTAGCTCTGAGGTAATTGTTCTTATTATAAACTGACCACACCGTGACTGTTTAACTTAAAACATGTAATACTGGGTTAAAAATGGCCCTGGCTGGTGTAGCTCAGTGCATTGAGCACGGGCCTGAGAACCAAAGGGTTGCTGGTTCCATTCCTAGTCAGGGCACATGTCTGGGTTGCAGGCCAGGTCCCCATTAGGGGCGCACGAGAGGCAACCACACTTTGATGTTTCTCTCCCTCTCTATCTCTTTCCCTTCCCCTCTCTCTAAAAATAAATAAAATCTGCCTTGGTTGGTGTAGCTCAGTGGGTTGAGTGTAGGCTGTGAATCAGAGGGTTGCTTGTTCTGTTCCCAATCAGGGCGCATGCCAGGGTTGCAGGCCAGGTCCCCAGCTGGGGTCATATGAGAGGCAGCCACACATTGATGTTTCTCTCCCTCTCTTTCTCCCTCCATTCCCTTCCTAATAATAAATAAATAAAATATTTTAAAAAATAAAAATAAAATCTTTAAAAAGTGGTATGGAGTTCTCTGTTATTAAATAAGTTTAACTTTTTCACTCAGATGTGTATATGGGGATATATAGAAATGCAAAAGTTCATATATATTCATTAAAGGAATAACAATTAGTATAATGAATTCTCATATACCCATTTTTCAGCTTTGACCAACATATGGCCAATCTTTTTCTTCATTGTCTGCACCCATTCTTTTTACTCCAGATTATATTAAGGTATATTACAGATATAATATAATTCTATCTTTAAATATTTTAATTAGTAATAGAACCACTTAAATGAACTATTTAATAAATTATCCAAACAGGTTAAGGAATAAGAATTGATTTTACATGTTTTTTTTTAAATAATAACATCAAACTCTAAATTCCAAGTATAAGCATTTTCTTGTGATCAGTATGAACACATTATACCTTAGATAAATCATCTATTACCCTGACTCTTGTTTTCCTTAGCTAAGTGAGCCTTCCTTCTACTGCAGAAGTGGAATAAATACTAATGTTGAATTCAGTTCAGGGATTTCTTGTTCCAAATGTATTATGGCTCCCTTGGGAAGAAGTCCAGTACATTCAGCTCTATTAAATGTAAAAATTCCATTTCTGACAGCTTGAATGTCTAAATTTTGGTCAAAATAATTCAGTAAAGAATACTCCTACAGCAGTAGTATTAGAATAGATTTATGTAAATATACACTCTAAAATTTTTCTAAGATCTATGTCATAATTTTTTGAACTCTGAACATTGTTCTTAGTGAGTTGGCTAGATTTCTCTAAAATTTCCCTTGGACATTTCACATTTTTTTCCTTTGGATCTGCCTTGCAAAGCTGTATTAGTAAACTATCAGTTTAGCATTGATTGACAGCACTGTGGCTAAAACTAGAAAGAAATGTAGTTCTTTTTTGTGTAGGAGTCTTAGGCAGTTGGTGGACTTTTATATATATATATAATATTCAAATATCCAGGCTCTTGTCTTGTAACTCTAACACCTACTGGGTGTTCCCTTAATCTGACTGGCTAATCTTATCACATCAACATTACTGCTAGTAGGATTAGAGAAATGGGGAAGGGGAGACATGACTTTTCCTTTTAAGAGGATCACTGAAAATTATGAAATCCTTTCTGCTTACAACCCACTGTCTAAAAATTAATTACATGTCCTGGCCAAACTACAAGGTAGACAGAAAATGTAAACATTATTCTGGATTGCCACATGCTAAGCTCAAAATTCTTTTATTGTGAAAAACATGGAAAACACGTGTGGGAGAAAATGTGTACATCTCTATTATTTCATGGATATGATAGGTACTAGTGATGTCATTTTGCCCTAAGGATTCCAACACTGTAAACCCCAATAGTCTCTTTTATGCTCATTCCATTTTATAAAACCACTACTTACCTCTAATGGAGCACTTTTATTCCTCTTTGGGGGTTATCTAAATCATCCAGTGGCATCTACACCTACAGAGAAAAAAACATCAGCTTCTAGAAAAATGTGGTGGTGGTCCTTTGGGACTATATAGACAAGACTTAACACCTGCAGCATAGAAGATCAAGCAGAAGGAAATGTCAGCATCCCACCTATACTCTCTTTTTATTGTTCTCATAGAGGAAGCAACTTTTGCCTTTGTATGACTTTTCATCAGTGAGACAACTTAGGTGAGGAGCATAGGCTTGTCCTCAAATTTAATTGATCCAAAATATTAAATTTTTGAAAAATGTTTTGTGCCATATATTTTCTCTGCTTAGGATGATCTTCCAACAGCTAACTTATTTTGTCTGTTAAGTCCATGGGTTCTGAAAGTTGAACACTATACATTCTAGCTAAACAGCTCCCCACCTCTCCAGATATAAGTTAATTTCTAATACATTACCTTGAGTTTTCTCCAGGGTCTTCTTATAATTTATATTTTATTTATTTTTGTTTGTCCGTATTACTTCAATACAATAATTGTTCACTTTTGTGTCTGCAATGCCCAACTGATTACCTGCAAAATATAGGCACTCAAATATATGTTGGGAGAGTGACATAAGCAACATGGCAACATAAAATGTTTCTTCTTTTTATTTGCCCTTTCAATCAACAAATTAGACATCCATACACCAACAAAAGTGTTCTTGTGTACCTTGCTCCAAAGGACCCAAGAGGAATCTTGCCCACCATTTCAGACAGTGAGAGATAGACAAACTGATAATTGGGCTGCAGAACCAGCAGTCTGCAAAACTTCCTGGATCCCTTTTGCTGCTGTCAAGCAAATATTAGGTGAGTGCAGAATTTGGCAGATATTCACCCACCAGAGAGAACTTGCAGAAGTCTATCCTTCTGAAGAGAAAATCCAGCACAACATTGGAGATATATTATTTGTCTTTCAAATTCTATGAAAATGTTATTGTAAATTACTATTTAGGAATCACTGCATACAGAGAGCACATAGACACATGAAAAAAATGCTCAACATCACTAGCCATCAGAGAGAGATGGAACATTAAAACCACAATGAGATACCACTTCATACTGGTCAGAATGGCCATCATAAACAAATCAACAAACAAGTGTTGGACAGGATGTGGAGAAAAGGGAGCCCTAGTGCACTGTGGGTGGGAATGCAGACTGGTGCAGCTGTTGTGGAAAACAGCATGGAATTCCCTTAAAAAACTAAAAATGGGACTGCCTTTTGACCCAGCAATTCCACTGCTGAGATTACACCCTAAGAATCCTGAAACATTATTCAAAAGAACCTATTCACCCCAATATCCATAGCAGCACAATTTACAATAGCCTAGTGCTTGAAGCAACGTAAGTGCTCATCAGTAAATGAGTGGATCAAAAAACTGTGGTTCATTTACACAATGGAATACTAAACAGCAGAAAGAACAAAGGAACTCATACCCTTTGCAATATCATGGATGAGTATTAACTGAAGAGTAACTGAAGAGTATTATGCTAAGTAAAATAAGCCACACAGTGAAAGACAAATACCATATGGTCTCACCTATGAGTGGAACCTAATCAGCAAAACAAACAAGTGAGCAAAATAGAACCAGAGACATTGAAATGAAAAAAACAAACAGGGACCAGAGGGGAGGAGAGTGGGGAATAATGGGGAAAGAAGGGGAAGGGGCAAGTCAAAGAACATGTATAGAGGACCCATGGGCATGGACAACGGGGTGGGGATTGACTGTGAGAGTGGGGTGAGGGTGGGCAGGGCAGGGATGAGCAATGGGAAAAATGTGGGGCAACTGTAATTGAACAACAACAATAATAAAAGAACCACTGTTCCATAAGCCTACAATAAGTGCTTCTATTTTCAGGTCCAAGTAGAATAGTGAAGGAACTCATGGTTGACTATTAGCTCTAGCAATTTTCATGAGCCCACAAGCCTAAGTTCAGTGCCCAGAAGAAATTTCCTTTCTAAGAAAATTTGAACACAAATTTAAAATAATGTATTGTCTAGACAAAAGATCAGTGATTATTGGGATAAGCCTAAATAGGCTAGAATCTTATTTTTGAGAGTTATTAGCACTGTCTTCAGAATCCTCATTCATCAAATGAAAATACTAATAACTCTCTTAGGTTAGGGTTAGGCACACCACCTGTATTCATAAACATATAGAGGTAGTGAATTTAACTCTGACTCCTTTTCATGACATTTGTGTGTACATCTTACATTACTTCCATCCACCATTCTTAAATTGAAACTGAGTCATGTCCTTCACCTTCTGTCACATCACTTCCACTTGGGGCCATTATGGGGTAGATGAGATGATTTCTGTAAGATGCTTGACATGTAAATGTTTGTCACCTTTCCCTTGAGAAGGAGAGACATTTACAATAATCAAAAGCTTCTCACTGACCCCTTTACCAGGGAAAAATCTCTCCTCTCCTCTCCTCTCCTCTCCTCTCCTCTCCTCTCCCCTCCCCTCCTCTCCTCTCCCCTCCCCTCCCCTCCCCTCCCCTCCCCTCCCCTCCCCTC